>NC_056730.1:707918562-708141062 GCF_019279795.1 Protopterus annectens | reverse complement strand
GAAGAGTTTATTGTGCATTTGAATGTTACTACAAGCTCACAGAACAGATTGTTCGTACAAAATTGCAAGGGCCATATTTTTCAGTGTGTTTGTATATACTTTGTGGGCATGGCTCACAGATTTCAAAAACCCAGTGCACTAGTGTTTGACAATAATATTGCAGAGTGTTTGAGCAAAAGTACATTTTCATACAGGCTGCATTTTCTGATAAAGATGACCATACAAAGACATTTATTCTGCTTGATTTAGCTGGGTCAGAAGCTATTGAAAGGGAATGTTCATTTGTGTATGCACCTGCAGTCTATGCAGGAGAGGAGGAAAACAGTCATATTGTTGTACAGGCTGAGTCAAGGGAGGACCCACAGTGCTTAAAATGTAAATTTAGAGAAATGTGTAATCCCTGGACAACTGTTACAATAGAGAGGCACTTGGACTGGGGAAGCTTGTGCACCATATATAACTGACTTGAGAAATAAAGCTAAAACATGCAGACTTGGTGATTTAAGGGATGAGTTGACTAAGGACAGACTTGTGTGTGGTATTAAAGTTGATGTGAGAAAGATTTTGTTCCGTGACAGTGACTTAACTTTGAACAATGCTATTGAGATTGGTCACATATATGAGCTCACAGAAAAGCACACAAATATCCTTACAAATGAGAACAGCTCTAGAAGGCACAGTGACAAAGCTCACGTTGATATTATGCAGCACGTGGTTCAAAGAAACAGGCCCAAGCACATGGCAACAACTGTAGCCCCTCCAGCACCCACTGGGAAACCCTAGAGCTTTCCAGCAAATTTCAACGTTCGCACAATCTTAGTGAAGCATAAGAGTGACTCACCAAACTCAAAGCATGGGCCCCAACCTAGTTTCATTGCTGTCTTAATTGTGGTGGAAATCAAAAGTCCACATTATTTTATTAAAAGGGAACACTAAGAAACAAATTGCCTATCGATTACAGAGCTGCAACCCTACTGTTTATGTAGATGGTGTGTCAGCACTTTATGAGACAGTCAATGCAGTAGATTTAAGGGCAAAGAATGAAATATTTTGTATTGTTCAGATAAAAGGAAAACCCAGAGAGCTCAAAGCTGACAGGTTCCAAGTGCAATGTTATGTCAGCAGAAACATTTGCTAGTGTGTGCATAACTCCCAACCTTCCATCTCCAAAATGAGGAACACTCGACTTCATAATGTGGAACAAATGGGCAAAATGTGGAACACATACTAATGGCTTACTAACAACTTCAACTAGGAAGGTCATAGAATGGTTAAAATATGCTGGTTTAACTTATAAAAAAGATCCTTTAATGAATTAATATGATTAATTTCTATTTACCATGTTTTTCACTTAAAAAAATTCCTACCACTAAATGTGTGACAGACTTTCAATGTGGAACTTCGAGGAACATGAACTTTTTGAGACCCCAAATGAGGTATGTTCCTAGTAATGAGGTACACTTGAGAGGTATGAGTGTGTGTCATGGTGAAAGGTTTCATTTGGCAAGGTGTGCGAAGCTCGTTGCTTATGTAGATGAAGAAATTCAGACTGAAGGCTCAGTAGTGCTTTCATTTTACTCTGCTGGAAGAAGTTACAACTTGTTATTTTATGTGGTCAAGAGGCATGTCCAGTCATTATTAGAGCTCCGAAACAGTTTGAAAATGGGACTGTTGTCATTTAATAAGGAAGTTCATTAGGTTAGCTTAAAAGACCACTACTCTAATTTCGCCCAGTACATTTTTTCTACTTATGCTGATCTCTTTGAAGACAAACTAGGGAAGCTTCCAGTTGTGTACTCCGTGAAGTAAGATCCAGATATCAGTCCAGTTATCAGGGCAGCTCAAAAAGTTCCAACAGTCATGCAGGACAGAGTCAAAACAGTTTGACCAAATAACACCTTGTTGCACCATTTTTTCTGTTGCAGAATCAGCTTAATGGGCATCTTCCATGGTGGTAGCTCATAAGACAAACACAGATGACATCAGAATATGCCCTGATCTGATCCAAGAGACTTGAACAAAGCACTAAAAAGAAAAACAGGAACACCAAGGGCTGCAGTAACTCGTACACTCTGACCAGCGATAAAAGGAGTAATAATCCATGTCAGAAAGCTAAAATCCACTTTATTGCGAATCGACAAGCACGTACAAAGGCAAGCAGTAGTTGTTAACCTAGGTTTCGTCTTATCCCACAAGACTTCTTCAGAACAACTCCATAATGCTGAACTCATGTTTAAATACATCCATTAATTGCCAATTACATTCTTAATTAGCAGTAAATCTTTAAAGTGAAATCTGAAAAATAACTTACAAAATGTAAAATATGAAGTTATTTTTCAGATTTTACACGTATATAAACATAGGAACTTCTAACTACATTTTTATTTATTATATGATATTTATTTTATTAGTTAGGTTAATAAAGTCTGTTTTTACAATTTTAAGTAGGTTATTTGTTGAACCTTTTGTATGGACATTAGTAGGCTGTTTTGTAGTGTTATGACTAACTGATATGCTTTTAAAAGTTCAGATTTCGCTTTAAAGATTTACTGGCATTCCTGTTTTTGTTTTTTTGCGTTGGTTTGGAGTTTTTCCAAAGCACTAAAAAGACCTTATCATCCAATGCACACAGTCAAAGAAGTTGCAGCCCTTATGCCAAATGCTACTGTTTTTTTCCTGTCTTAGATGCAGAGTGTTCATTTTTGCAAATTCAGCTCGACAAGAAATCACTTTCAGTACTCCGTTTGGCAGGTACAGATTTTTTGGGAATGCCATGAGATAAATTCTGCAAGTTAAGTCTTTCAGTGTGAAATGGAGCAACTTTTTTCTGGGTATCCTTGTGCTATTATAGTAGACGACATACTAGTAGGAGGTAATGGTGAAGTTGAGCATGACAGAAACTTAAGAAAAGTACTGGAAAGGGCATGTCAAATGAATCTTAAGCTCAGTCCACAAAAATGCAAATTCAGGCTACAAGAAGTGACTTATGTTGGTCATTTCTCTATCAGTTCAGGCCTATGACCAGACCCTTTGAAGCAACCATTCTCGAGATGCCAGCTCCAGACAAAGCTCAAGCCCTGCAACGTTTTCTTGACATGGTTAACTACCTAGGCAAGCTCATTCCCGGCTTGAGATAACTTTCTGCACAGCTTAGAAATGTATCCTGGTCTTGGTTAGAGCAACACCAAAGAGCATTTAATGTCCTGAAACAAAGAATTGCTAGTTCACCAGCTCTATGATACTATAACGTCCATAAGCCAGCTACTCTTTCATGTGATGCTTTGAAATTTGGTTTTTGTGCAGTCATTCTACAAGAGGGTCAGCCTTTGCATCGAGAACTCTTACCCAAACTGAAATTCAATATGCTCAGAAGAAAGAGCTTTTAGCAATTGTTCTTGCATGTTCAAAGTTCCAGGACTATGTTTATGGCAGACCTATCCAGATCGAAACAGACCACCAACCTCTAGTTACCATCTTGAGAAAGCCTATGTATTCAGATTGCAATGGATGATGCTGAAACTGCAATAGTATATTTTCACTCGTCTACAAGAAAGGCAAATTTTTTTTATCTTGCTGATACATTATCCAGATATACATGAGAATGAGTACCTTGATTTTGAAATCATGAAGTGAGAAATTTTTCTTCCACATGTCTTGATGAGCTGAGAGATCACATAGCCACAGATCCAGTTTTACAAAGGCTCAACCACTTTATCACTGAAGGATGGCAGTCAAAGCAATCTAGTTTATCCAAAGTGCAACCTTATTTTCCATACAGAGATGAGATTTTGTCCGACAAAGGTATCATTACGAAAGGTCCAAAAGTAATTGTTCCAAAGTGCTTGTGAGAATAGTACATTAAATGCATCGTGGTCACCTAGGAGCCGACTCTACCAAACAAAGGGAGAGAGGTCTAGTATTTTGACCTTCTATGTCACAAGATATTGAGAGAGCACTTTTACCTTGTTCTATGTGCAATATTACAAAGCCATTGAAACAGAAGGAACCACTTCAGATAACCAGATTCCTATACTACCTTGGTCGACAGTAGCCACCAACATTATTTGGTGTTAGCAGAGTCTTAGTCCAATTGGTTTGAGATTGACCTACTTCCTAACCTAGCATCCAGTACTATCACTACTAAGATGAAGCATCATTTTGCAATCCACGGTAGTCCAAACAAACTTATTTCTGACAATGGCACGCAGTTTACAAGCCAACAGTTCAAAAGATTTGGAGAAAAATGGGACTTTACTCATGTCATGAGTAGCCCACAGTACCCCCAGGTTTGGCAGAACGTGCAATTAAGTGCAAAGCAGTTACTAAAGAAGCCAAAACGAGACAATAGTGATGCTTTCCTTAATCGCTTGAATCTCAGAAATATTCCTCGTAATAAGTATCTTGGTTCACCTGCTCAGAGACTTCTGTCGAAACAAACCAAAACTACATTACCAATCAGTAGTCAATTGTTGGTTCCATGGGTCAAGAACAACAGATCAGTGAAAACCAATCTGTTGAAGCATTTAAGTCAGAAGTCCTACTATGACAAGACCAGCAAACTGTTCAATCCATTACGAGAAGGAGAAGTGGTAAGGATGCAAACGTCCAAAAGTTATGATTAGACTGGTGTCGTAAAGAGTATTTACCCAAAGCAGAGAGAGTACTTTGTGGAATCACAAGGAACAGAGTTTAGGCAGAATCAGAAACATATGAGACCGATGTCAGAGCCTATACCACAGCACATGGCCTGTGAGAGAGACCATCTTAGAGAGAGTTGTCCGGTGTTCCAATTCCAAAGGAAGTTTCAGAGAATATTCCCATTTCTGTGATGAATCCAGAAGTTCCTGATACGAGTTGTTTACCAAAGACTGTCCCCGTTGCTAAATTTGGTCCAGATTGTTCTGTTACGAGATCCAATCGTATCTCCAGACCATGTAACAGATACACAGCAACTTGAACATGAACAATGTGTCTGTTGCTAATGTCGATAATAATGCATGTCTAACTCTAATGTTTTTTTACCAAGGGTAATCTTTTTATATGTGCCTTGAAGAAGCTATCCAAGGGCTTGCACGAGTTTATAAATATTGAGCACATGCAAGTTTGACTGCCATTTCATATTAAGCTGTTGAGATATAAGCATGCATGTATGGCCTGTCTGTTAACCAGTTTGTTTATATTTTATGATGCTGCTTGCTATCCATGCTGATGCGTTTCTATGCATTAAAGCATATAAATGAAATACCCTGCTTGCTCGTCATCTATGTTAGAGAGAGATGAGCGACAATGGGCAATCTTAACATTTATATAAATGAAAAACTAACATTGACAGCACTTCAGATGCAAACGTTATACATCACAGACACCACTAAAATAACTGTAGTTGCAAACATTATACATCACTTATGATCTATCCAGTCACTGTCAGTTAGGCACAATATGGCTCATTCATATCCTACCTCCTAAACCTTGTTCTTTCTCTGCATATATTGTTCCCACAATTCCCATTTTTTTTCTTATGTAGTTTGCTCCATCCCTTTTCTAAAGATAACAATTCCAGTTGTTTTATCTCTGCAACTATATTCACTACTTCTAGTAAAGTTGGTCTAGACTTTGATTTCCATTTTCTAGTAATTGCTTTTTTGGCAGCTACCATTATTAGACTCAGCATGGCTTTACTATGTTAAGGCAATTCCGATTCCATATCATAGCTCACAAAAATCAAACTCCCCAGTCAATCCAATCCGCTCACCCAGCATCTCCAACAAAGCGGTCCGCAGGGAATTCCCAAAGTCTGCCAGATCACTACACTCCCAAAAAATATGTTCTCAGCCACCTCTTTCTTGCCCATCACAGCTCCAACATTTCCTATCCACCTGAGGAAAACTTCTCAGGAGTCTACAAGGGGTATAAAAAATACCTACATAAACATTTCCAGTCAAAGATCCTAAATCTTCGAGGCTTTGTTGCATATTTAGAAGATATACATATATCCCGCATTGTCTCTTTGTGACTTGCTTATCCAATCTCTTCCCAATCCTTTCTGAGCTCCTCCGATTGATTCTCATGCAATATTTTATATACCCTAATAAATATTCCTTTAATGACCGCTTCTGTTCTACATTCTATTAAAAACTCTACCAGTGCCGGTCTTTCATTTATGACCCATCAATTTCTTTTTGCCTATACTCTGATATCAATCCATGAAAGGGAAGGCAATCTCTAACCTGCAGTCCAAATACATTACTGGCCTCTTCCTACTCTATTACCTTTCCCTTTCTAGTTATTTGCCCCCAATACCTTGGTTCCTTTGCCAGTTTTCTCCAGTAAATTCCAGCCCCATCTTGCCTGTTATCTGTATCCCTAATGGCAGTCATCTCTATTGGCAGAACCTCTTTTCTCCATTCTCATGCTGGTTTAGTTCTTAGAATACTTCCTGAGGTTTTATGAATATAATACTCTGCATGATTTTTGTTTTTCTCCTTAAGAGTCTGTATCCAAAATCCCAATCTCTCCTTATTTCTTGAACTTCCCCCTGTATCATCACCATTCCTTTCCACTTTGAATTATAGTTTACTGCTTGTGCTATGTATATGAACCTTAACTGTGTTGCTCTAAAATACCCCCTCAAATTAGGTAATCCTAGTCTGCCTTGTTCTATTGAAATAATCAGCTGGTCCCACTTGATCCTTGCTGTCTTCCCTTCCCAGATAAAATCATTCAACTCTTAATTGCTATCCACAGCTTCTCCTCTGGTTGATAAAAATATGCCTGACCTGTGTACAAGACTAAAAGGACTAAAAACATTTAAATTAACTGTTACATGGATAAGGATACTAAGATACAAGCAAAGCTTCCAGTTTCTCAATTTTTGTATTATCTTCTGTTTAGTTCTCTTCCCACATATCCTTAGCTGACACAGAGTAATTTCTAATCCATAGTCTTAAATACTGCATTTCATTATGTCCATAAATATGGATCTTGTTGGACCAATTTGTGTGTGGGTAAATATTTTATTACTATTGCCTTTGTATTAACTTCATTAATTTTGTATGCCAAGAAGATAAAAATTGTCTTAAAATGTTCCACGACTCTGTAAAGTCCCTTTCTGGTTTTGTCATATATAAAATAAAATCATCTGCAAATACAGCCAGCTTTTCTGGACTACTACACTAATTATATCCTTGAATTTCTGAGTCTCTTATTTTCTGTGCCAATGGTTCTAAATATAATGCAAACAACAAAGGGGAAAGCGGATAACCCTGTCTGGTTCCTCTACTCAAGCAGAAGTTATCAGAGAGGACACCACTCACTTAAATTTTCACATCCAATCCCTCATACATACCCCTAATCAACCTTATAAATTGTATCAGGTAAAGCAAATGCTTCCATTCCACTGCTCATGAAGTCCCATTCTACTCTTTCAAAATGCTTTTTCTGCATCAAGACCCACCACCAACAATGGTATTTTCTTACATTCGGCTTCCCTCTGAATCAATGTTCTGTTAATATTGTCAAATGTTTGCCTCCTCTCCACAAAACCACACTGATCCATTATCTATAAATTTTGTAATCACTCTTGCCATTCTTTTAACAATCATAGACAAAACTCTCATCATGGTTTCGTATTGAAACGGGCCTGTACAAAGCTGGATCCGATGGATCTTTACCCTCTTTAGGTATTACCATCAACATAGCCTTCTTCCAGGATGCTGGCACTTCTCCTCCTCTTAAAATACTGTTAAACAAAACCTTCCAGATCTTTGCCAGTTTTTTCCCTTCTAGCTCCCAAACTTCCACTGGAATACCATGTATTCCTGGGGACTTTCCTGTAGATTGGTTATACATAGGCATTTTATCTCATTTCTTCCTATCCCAACTGCTAGTAATTGAGCCTCATCTACCTCTAAACTTGGCATATTTAATTTCTCCATAAACATTTCCATTTTTACCTTTTCTTGATTTCCATATTTCTCTGCTTTATACAAAGTTTCATAACATTTTCACAATATTTCTAATACTTCTACAGGGTCTCTTGTTATAGGCTCCCTAAGCTTGGTGATGGCCCTTTCCACTTTGTTTCCCAAGTCGAATTATCAATTTTAAAAACATCTTTACTAACATCACACATTGCAAAGTAATAAATGTATATATGTTGTGTCTTTCGGCTTTTCCCGGTTAGGGGGTCGCCACAGTGGAACTCCGGTCCGCTAATGATTGGCAGTAGATTTTTACGTACCGAGTTGCTGGCTCTGACGCACAACCTTCAACGAAGGTACGCCCATTCACGCACGTCTCCACACAGAAGATGCTCTAGCTGAGAATCGAACAGGACGTCTTATTGTGAGGCGACAACGCTACCGTAGCACCACCACCGCAGTTAAAGTAATATATGTATATATATATATACACTTATAAAAGAAAAAAATTACAATTTCTTCTTTTGACAATTATATTTGCGCAATATGCAGTTATTCAATTTAACACTACAAAGGTTGTGCAACTCCTGCCTTATCACTTCTCCTGCATATTATTCCCACATATTCCATTTACTTCTATGCAGTTAACTCCTTCCACTTCTAAACATCCACCTCCATTTCCTTTACAACATTCAACAGTTCTGTTACACTTCATTTTCTTTTGATTTCTAATTCCTATTCATTGCTTTTTTTGGCAGCCAGCAGCATTAAACTTAGAAGGTTTGGTGTCTAGGCCATTCAGTTTCTATATCCCAGCTCAATAAAATCATGTCCATAATTAAAATAATTTGCTCCCCCAAGTACCTTGCAAGGAATTTCTAAAGCCTTACCAACTTGTTACATTACCAAAAAAAAAAAAATTTCCTGTGTATCCACCTCTTCCTCATCGCACCTTCAGGTATTGCAGACTACCTGTACAAAAATTCTTTGAAATCTACTTGGGGTATACATATAGTTAGGCAAACACTTGCAGGCAAAAATCCTAAACCTTCTAGCTTTTTCTGCCTACCTAAGAGCCTTGAAAATATCCTCCCACTGTGTTTCTTTGTCAACTACAAAGTCAACCGCAGTTGGTCTGAACACTCCTCTATCCCTTTCTCTATACCTATGCGGGTATCAACATATGTTAAGGAAGACAGTTTCAGACACAGTCCAAAGATGGCCTTATCCCATTCTAGTACTTCCCCATCTTAGTTATGTGCTCCCAATACCTTGGTTCCTTTGCTATTTTTTACAAATAAATTCCAGCTCCTTCTTGCCTATTTTCTGTGCTTCTATTTACAGTTATCCCTATTGGAAAACATCTAGCTTCTCCACTCTCATGTTGGCTTAGTTCAAAATATTTTCTACTACTTTGTAAATATAACCTTATTGGCATTGTTCTCATTATATGCCTGCATCCAAAATCCTAAAGCATTTTGTGAACTGGCCCCCTTTTTCAATACAATTTCTTTCCAATTAATTACAAGTCTTCTGCTTATGCTATGTGTATGAGTCTTAACCAAGTAGCTCTAAAGTATCCCTTCAAATCTGTAGTACTAAACACCTTGTACTGTGTGGAGAAACCTCATCCCACTTGATCTTTGCCTGCTTCACTTCTCAAAAATAAATTCCTTCAGTTCTGCTTGATAAAAATATGCTTGACCTGTACCAATATTAAGGGGACTAGTTGTTAAAAACAGAGGCATTCAAAGAATGAGTAGTGAAAATTATTCCAGCGTTAGAAAAGTTAGAAGTTTCTTCAGAAGGGAAGTGTAGAACAGAGCATGTGTGTGTAACTTTACAAAGCATTTGCAGATGTAAGCACATGCACATAAATAGTGAGCACTTGCAGGCAGCGGTGTCATTTTCAAAGAACAGCCAGACTGTTAACATGTACGAGTGAAGCAATCAGTTTATAAGTTTATTTAAGTTTAAGTTACCAAGCTTCAAAACGCTAGGAGTCTAAACACGAAACTGCACTCATTGCAAGCATTCTTAACCCTGGAGGATGCCGACATTTGTGCAGTCACAAAAACCTGGTTCAAAGCTGCGGACCACACTCCAGCCTTACCTGGTTACTCATCCTATCACACATTCAGACCCCAAACTGGGGCAGCAAAGCCAAAGGAGGTGGAGTTTCAATATATATTAAAGACAGGAACACTTTGTAACACCAAAATTCTGAAATACTTAATTTCAGAATCCCGAGATTATAATGCCGAACGCTCAAAAGTTCGAAACCCCAGAAGTGCGAATTTCAAAATCCCTAAGAACGGAGACTTTGAAGTAGCGCTTCTGGTGTTGCACTGTGTGAAGGGATAGCTGGAAGTTCAGGTAAGTATTTATGTTTAAAGGTTTTGGTTAGGGGCTTTTAATGTGTCTGGTTACTGTGATCTGTGTGTGCGAGGGGAATGCAGCTTGTATGGTGGTGTTTGTCTGTGTAGTGGGACTGTGGCGTTAGTATATTTAAGTAGGGGTGTGTGGGGGGCAGGGAGGCTTGCCCCCCTGCTTGTATGTAGTGTAGGTGCGAGTGTTTGTGTTTTGGGGGAAGATGTGTGCATGTGTGTGTGTGGTGTAGGGTCAATGTAGTGTTCGCAATTTTAAAATTCGTGCTTTTGGGGTTTCGAGATTGTCAGGTTTCGGCTTTATGATCTCGAAATTCTGAAATGCGATATTTCAGGATTATAAAGTGAATCCATTAAAAAAAGACACACACATCTCCAGGCTGGTCAACCAGTATGATGCACAGGAGACACTCCAGGTGCAATTAACCATTAACAAGACCCCTATTCAAATTATAGCTAGCTACAGGCCTGCAAATTTGACTCAAAATGCCCACTCCACCTATCTGGAACTCTTCAGATCTATCAAGATTCGGCCCTTTACCCTAATCCTGGGTGACTTTAATTACCCAACCATAGACTGGAAAAACTACTTATGCCAGAACACAAATGCCCAGAGATTCCTCGATTTTATCAAATTAAATGTCTTGGAACAGCTAGTCGATACCTCCACAAGAGGCGAGGATATCTTGGATTGGTATTAACCAACATGAGTAACCACTGCAGCACCCCTACAGTATCATCCTCCCTGGTACGATCAGACCATAAATCTGTCACTTTCAAAGTCACCATCTCCTCTGACCACCCCCCCCCCCCCCCCAGCTAGGGTCAAACAAAAAAACTTCTCCAAAGCTGATTTCAACCCCCTGAGGGATTGTATAAACAGCTTCACAGCCCCATCCCCCACTGTAGGAACTGGCACCAATGTCCAAATCTACACCAAAGTACTACACAAGCATTTATACAGAAGCATTGAATCAGGAATACCAGACAGGCAAAATCCTCCTCCTCAAGGAAGAGTAAATCTGTCTGGTGGACATCTGCAATATAACAAAAGAAAAAAAATTACTGAACAGGACCAAGAAGGATAAGGTGCCCATTTGGAAGCAATGTTTCCTTACCCTGAACAAGCAACACTAGTGAAATCCTCTAAAGCCAACTTAGAGTCCAAATTGGCCACATCTACTAGAGACTAACGCCTTCTTCATATATGTCCGAAATCTCAAAGGAAGCACCCAGATCTGTTCAGAACTGGTGGTCAAGGACACCACATACACAAATGTTGTAGATATAGACAATCTACTGGCTGACATTCAGCAAAAACTTCTCCGCTCTGCCCCCCATCAGTAAATCAGGACATCCCCAGTACCTGCCCCCCACCCCTTATCTCTAGGGAATAGGTCATCACTGCCCTCTCAAAGGCAAAACATACAGCCTGCATGGGAACTGATGACATCCCTGACTGCATCCTACATGAACTCAGACATGAGCTTGCAGCATCATTAGCACCCTATTCAACCAAAGCCTGACTACTGGCTTTGTCCCAGCCGAGTGGAGGACAGCCACTGTCATCCCTTTACACAATAATGGAGCGTCCACCAATCCAGGAAATTATAGACCCATCAGCCTAACTAGGCTGATCTGCAAGCCCATGGAACAGATTATCATGGACCTCATTAACAGGGACATTGCAACCTCCAAACCCTCGACCCCACACAGTTTGGCTTTGTCAAGGGGAGGTCATGTCTGCTAAATCTGGTCAACTTCCTTGAGACAAGTCGCCATGGACAAGGGGAAGACTGTGCACACCGCCTACCTTGAACTGGCCAAAGCCTTCGACACTATTCCCCACTCAGGCATAGTAGATACTCTCTCAACTAGGCATCAATCCATATGTTACCAGATGGGTAGCAAACTGGCTCACTGATAAAACCCACCGAATCAAAATAGGGTAAGCCACCTCAAGCAATCGAACCGTAATGAGCAGCGTACCCCAGGGATCAGTCTTGGGGCCTTTGTTATTCAGGATATACTTCTCTGAGGTGCAGGCCAAATACCAGTGGATTATGGCTGACCAAGTTTGCAGATGACTGCAAGCTGGGCGCAGTCATTAAGTCCCCATGTGATGCGGATGTCCACCAAGAGAGTCTCACCCAAACAAATGACTGATGCCAGAAACATGACCTCAAGCTAAATCCCAAAAAAATCATCATCATCATCATCATCTCAGCAATCAAAAAAACCCACCAGAAAATCGGCCTCCTCTACAGACACAACTACTACCTTACTCCATCTTCTAGTCATACCCTTGCATCTACCTTCCTTCTCCCCTCTCTCTCGTACGGTGCTCCCCTATTCTCCAACCTACAACTCAGACTCCGTGCTAAACTTGAGGCCTGTTACAACAAAATCTGCAAATTTGCAACCAATTCTAAGAACTCTTCCCATCACTGTCACTCCCTACACACCCTGGCTAGAACTCCACAACCACCTAAAGTACCTAGAACTTACAACAGCCCACAAACTCATCTTTAAACCAGCAGAATGCCCCTCTCTTGCTAAATTTCCAACACCCTACACACCTACCCGTACCCTGAGATTTACAGGCCAAAACCTCCTGCATGTACACAAACCCATCCACCCAACTGGTAAACTACTACTATCCCACACTATAGCCAAACTATGGAACAATCTCCCCACACCATTACGTAATATACCTAACCACAACAATTTCAAATCCATGCTTCTCTCCCATCTCTCCTCCAAATGGGAATGTCCTTCACATGCTCCTACCTAAAACTCCCACACTACTAACTCCACACCTAAATCGTCATTTCTTTGCCCACTTCAACTTAATTCAGAGATCTTGCTCAGAACACCTTTTCATAAATCTTTTGCATGCATGCCTCTGGCCTACCTTACTCATATTCTCAAACTTTCATTGTTTGTTTTTCTTATCCATTGTACCCATAATATTGTTTTCCTCTGTAATATTGTAAATTTGTCTCTATTCGTATGCATTTGTATGTCTGTTTGGGGCTTTTCCCCTCGGGTCTCCACTGAAAAAGGGTAATTCTTACCCAGCTGGACCAACCCGGTTAACAAATGCAAATAAATAAATAAATCTCCTTTGGGGAGAATGACATCCCCACATATTATCACATTAATAACAATGTCCTAAGTACACAATCAGACTTTTGACCACCATGTTGCTTCTGTTGTACAGAAAGTTTTCGACATGGCCCACCTTATAAGTAAGGGTATCTCATCCAGGAACGAAGAGGTCATAACATCCCTGTATTCTTCCCTTATAAGGCCAATTGAGTACAATGCCCCTTTCGGCATGTACCTCGCAAAGTACATGCAGCAGCTGGAAATACCACAGAGGTTCCTCACCAGGAGAATCTAGGGCCTCAAATATCTACCCTACACAGATAGGCTTTAGCCTACTCAGTTTCATACAGACAGACTCCTTAGGGGTGACCTCTGTTTGGCGTATAAAGCAATCTTAGACCCCGCTTTGATGGGACTGCTGCATATCCACAAGTCAAGCTCCACTTGAGCAACCCATACACACAATCCCAACCTGATCTGTGATATCAATAGGACTTGGAGGGACAGATATGTATCCCAGAGACTCCCCCAACTGTGGAAGAGACTCCCTCTCCACGTCAAGCAGAGTACCTCATCATCCCTTTTTAAGTGCAACCTGGATAACTGGATGGGAAACAGAAAATACACCCCTGGGATTCCGCCTGTGCGCCTGCTGGACAGGGGCTTTGGACGCTGACTTGTCTAAACTCTTGGCTAGGCTTATAAAGGCCTCAGGGCCAATAGCCTAGTAACCTCCAATGATTCACATGTGTGCTTGTGTAATAAAGCAGCTTGAACTGAACACACAACTGTTGGTCTCTTTTATCCTGACCAGATGAGCGACAGTTAGTAAGTGGGATAAAGTGAAAATGGAGTTGAAAAACAGGGTAGAAACAAAAAAAAGGAATAGTTAAGTAGTAATATGAATTATTTAGAGGGACTGACAAAGGTTAAAGTATTGCAGAATAAAATAGAACCTCAGAACTAGAGGAGGAGCGATTGCAGAGTGTTTAAGAGAAAATAAAGGAACATTTGGAAAATATGCTTGAGTTTAGAAAGATTGCTGTTAAACCACTATTTCTACAGCACAAAACCACAAACACTTAGCACAATGACTTAGGGCTGTTGCCAAACTATGACAGCCTACTGACAAAAAAAAAATACACAGTAGAGTTCTAAGAGAAAGCTCTGCTCTGGTAGAGATTTTTAGTTGAATCTAGAACAGAAGCTGCTGTGAAAATTGGTATAATTAGTAGGGCATATAAAATATTATACAATGACTGGCTAGCTCAACCAGCATGCCCATTGTAAATCCGAGAATATACCAACAGAAAAAGCTCTGGTCACCCAGACTTTTTCCCATTAGTATATCTCCTATTTTTTTATTTTACTTTTTTTTTTTTGCCCCAAAAAAAGAAAAACGAAGACCTGAAACGAACGAAGGAGATGGTGCAGACAAAAATAAGAGGATAATCAGGTACGCTCTGCAAAATTAAAGAAACTTATCTGATTATCCTTTTATTTCATCTGTTCCAGCTCTCCCAAATGTAAAAATTCACCCAAATTTCTTTTTTTTTTCTTTTCAATTACAAAAAAAAAAAAAAAAAGGCAACGGAGATCTTCCTTTCTCCATTACTACCTCTGCACATCACTGATGTACTGCATTAGCATGGGAACACAAGTCCCAGAAGCATGCGCAGTACATCAGAAAAAGGCCCAAGATAACGGAAAACCACAGAAGGGAAGCACGGAGACATTACCAAGAAAAGTAAGTATTTTTTTCTTAATGTCATTGTATAATAGCAATAACCCACGGCTGGGTGTGGGCAATGCTGGATTTACCTACGGTCGGCTTTGTTTGGTCACTCTGTCTTCACCCTCGTGACCACACCAACTGTGGTTAAATCCAGAATTACCCACACCCAGCCATGGGTTATTGCTCAAATATACAATATCTATAAGAATCACAGAAGGTTAAGAAGGATTGGGAAGAGATCAATCATATAGCAGTATTACAGATATTTCAGAAATTTTATGAAAAATTGTATAAAGCAGAGGAATGTGGAAACCAAGAGCGAGCGCAAATGGAAAAAAAATTAATTTTGCCAAGGTTACTGGAAGATGAGGATCAACAACTAACACAGTTCAGACTGGAGAAGATGAGATATAAATGATTATGTTTAATCAATTAGCAAGGGACGTTTCCAGGAACAGACTGTATTCCTGGTGAAGTTTGGAGGAAAGAAAAAAAAAAAATCGATAAATATCTGGAAGATTTTGTTTGATAGTAATTTAAAAAGAAGGGAAGGAGCACCGTGGAAGAAAGACGTGGTGGCTGTATTACCCAGGGAGAGTAAAGACTCTGCTCCATATAGGCCCCCATTTCAATTTTAAACCACAGCTGTAATGTGTTGATGTCTACATTAATTAAAGAATGGCAAAAGTGTTGCCGAAATGGATAGATATGGATCAATGCGATTGCATGTATATAGAGGAGGCAAATATTTCACAAAATGAATAGAACAATGATAATCCAGAGGGAAGTAGAATCTAAGAAAATAGCACTGTTGAAGGTGGATCTTGATGCATAAAAAGCATAAAACAGAGAAAGAGAGGATTTTAGGAGTAGGGCAATGAAAGCATGTGTTCCCTGATAATAACAATAAGATTAATTAGAAAGCTATATGAAGGAATGAAGGTGATAATTAAAAAGTGAGAGGGTACCTCTCAAATTGTGTTTGAACAAAGGAACCAGGCATGGGGCTCGTCTTTCCCCTTTGTTATTTTCCTCATATTTAGAGACACTGGCAAAGAAAAGGGACTCAAACACTCAGCAATATAACTGGTATGGTAATGCAAGAAAAGTTGGCTTTATATGCAAATATGTTGTAAATAAATTCAGAAAGGGACATTTTGGTGTTATGGAACATTTTGAGAAAGTTTAAAATCTTTTCGGGATACAAAATTAATGAAGATAAAACAAATGTTATAGCCATAAATCATGTCCCCATACTCAAATTAGTTTCCATATCTATGGGGACATAAGATGATTTACACACACACACATACATACATACATATATATACACATTATATATATATACACATATACATACACACACATATATATATATATATATATATATATATATATATATATATATATATATATATATATATACACATATTTACATATATACATGTAGATATATATATATATATATATATATATATATATATATATATATATATATATATATATATATATATATATATACACACACACACACACACACACACACACACACACACACACACACACACACACAAGTTCTAAAATACATATACGTATTTATTTTATTTTTAAAGATATATATACATATACTTATTAATTTTATTAGTAATGGAAGATGTTTTAGGAATGAAACCTTAGTTTATGCATATGGTCTTATTTGGAAAATGGACGTACACAACTTTAAAAAAAGTTGATTGAAATTTAGCAGGGAGTTGTATAGGGATTTCATTGTCTGAAGAAATACATGTCATAGGGATTTCATTGTCTGAAGAAGTACATGTCATTGTTTGTACGAAAGTGCTTATATTAAAAGTGGTGGTTATTTCACTCATGCCATCTTTTGTTTTTTTTTTTTTTTTTGCAGAGTTTGTTCCTTTTTGAAGCTTTAATACTTTAGAGCTAAGCAGTTAAAGCTCATACACATAATACAAGCAAAGTATTCTAAGAACTAACCTAACATGGGAATGGAGGAAATTTTACCAATAGGGATGACTGCAAGTGGGGGTACAGAAAATAGGCAAGAGGGGCTGGAATTTACTGGAAAACTGGCAAAGGAAACAAGCTAATGGGAATAATTAACTAGAAAGGGAAAGGTAAGAGAGTGGGATGAAACCAGGAAGACGTTTAACCTGTAGGTTACAGACTGTCTTCCCTACAAGGGATCGAAATAACAGTATAAGCAAAGGGAAACGGACAGTGGAGTCCTAAGTGTAAGGGCTACTCTGCTGGAGTTTTTAGTTGACTCTACAAGATAAGCTGCTGTTTAAAATGGGATAATTAGTACGGCATATAAAATAATACATGACAACTATAAGAATTTGAGAAAGTTAGAAAATACTGGGAAGAAAGGCTGTGAAAACAAACAGTTTACAAAAAAGAGGACCATGGGAGGATGTTATGTATGGATCTCAAGTATGCAACAAACTCCAAAAGGTTTAGGATTTTTTGCTTGGAAGTGTCTGAATATATATTTTAACACCCACAAAAACTTGAGAATATTTCCTCAGGTAGACAACAAATGTTGAAGGTGTGATGAGAAAGAAATAGGCGACAGAGAATATGATTTTTGGGAGTTTAACAAGCTGGCAGATTTAAAAATATTCACTACAGAATACTCATGGGGGGGGGGGGCAAATGGCTATATCCAAGGAAAAGATTATTTTGAGTTGGGACACAGGATCTGAATTTCCTGTGCATAGTCAGGGCTTAAGTTTAATTCTACTGGCTGCAAAAACAATTAGGAAATAAGCAAAATGTAAACCAACTGTATTTCAAGTACTGAAAATTGTAAAAAGAGATACAAGAACTGGGAAGGAGCATATTACATAGAAATAAATGCAATCTGTGAGAACAATACATGCACAACAATGTTTGGGAGGAGGAGAAGGAAGAATGAGGTTTAAGGGAAGGCAGGAAATGAGCTATTTGTGTAACGGAGTGAATGAGTTTTGCTATAAGAAAGAAAGCATGTATGTAATGTCTAAAGTATGTACATGAAAAATAATATGGTTTTATTTTCTATTAGTGTGTACCTATGCCAAGTGAACAGTATTTTTTAAACATTGTTATTAAATAAAGGGAACAGAAACATTTTCACAGCTTGCACATTCATCAAGACTTTACAACTTCAAGTTTTGTATCACTTTGTCTCTTCCCACTTATCCTTAGCTGCCATAATAAAATCTTTACAAATCAAACACCTAAATACTTAATCTTGACTTATCCCCATAATCAAGGGTTATTGCTGAATCAATCCATAAGGGGGGATGCAGTTTATTGCTATCACTTTCATTTTATTCTCATTTAATTTTATACCCAGAAAAAAATTTGAAACTACCTCAAAATGTTTCTCGGCACCGAATATCCTTTTTCGGAATATATTAAATACAGAATAGCATTATCTGTGAATAAGACTATTTTGTTTTCTTGAGTCCCACACCAGTTATACCCTTGAATATGAGTACCATATATTCACTGCCAATGGCTCCAAATATAAGGCAAATAAAGTGTATGTGTGTGTGTGTGTGGGGGGGGGGGGCACCCCTGCCTGGCTCCTCTATTCAAACCCAACTTGTCAGAAAGGAGCCCTCTCACTTTATCACCTGTGATCTTTCACGTATCTTCGTAATTAACTGCATTATTCTATGAGGAAAAGCAAGTGCTGCCATTGCCATAGTCATAAAACTCCCAGTTAATGTCAAATGCCCTATCTGCATCAAGACCCACCAATAATAATGGGATTTTATTGCACTTAACATCATCATTGTTCTGTTTATGTTGTCAAATGTTAGTCTCCCCTACACAAAACCTTACTGATCCATATTAATCAGGTTTAGGCTACACCTTGGCCATTTTGCTTAACAAGTACACATAAAAATACTTTATAAATCATGTATTAACACTGAAATTGCTATATATGAAGTTGGATTTAAAAAAGTCTTTACTCTCTTAGTACAAACATCACAGCTTTCTTCCAAAATGCTGGTACTGTCTCTACCTTTAAAATAGCCAAACAAAACCTCCCAGATAACTTCCCCCTCCTGACTTCCAAAATTTTCCACACGGATACTATCTGTTCCTGAAGACTTCCAAATTTTCCACAGGAATACTATCTGTTCCTGCAGAGTTCACTGCCAATTATGCAGCACCAATTTTATATTATCCTCTCCCATCGTTGCTATAATTTTCTGAGCCTCATCTTCCTCTAAATTTGGCATAATAAAAGTCTTCCATAAATGTTTCCGTTTGTGTCTTTTTGTGGTTCCCCCACTCCTCTCTCTACACAGGTTTTCATAGAATTTCTGAACCATCTACAATACCCCTTTGGCATCTCTAGTTATTTTTGTAGTCATACTTCCTTAGGCAACAGAAAATGGGGGGGGGGGGGGGGGCAGGCTAAGTCATTGTGATAATAGTTTTCGTGCTCTAGAGTTATCACAAATGCTTAACAGTGACCTTTCTAAACTCATGCATATTATCCAAACACTCTTATGTTTAAAAGAAAACTTTGAGCGCTTTCATCCCACAAAGGAGACCACCAGAATAACAAAAAAACTGAATAGCCATCTTTAAATGCTATTCTCAAAAAAATATTATATTGGCTAATTGAAAGCTAATTAATTTCACCAGCAATTACATTCTTAAAGCTACAAAAATTATTTAAGCAGACACACACACACACACAAAAACAGTATACAAAATAAGCTGAAACATTTTCAACCCTATAAAAACAGACCTAACCTATAAAAGAATTCATACATGCTATATATTCTATTTATACATGCTCACTCAACCCTGGTACAAAAGTGGCACCTAACCTAAGCTGCCACACAAGTTCTGTTACTGAGCCATCTGTTCCAGTCTCTCCTTCTGGGATTGATATTAATGTTTTCTAATATTCCAAGAGAGAACTTGTATAAACACTCAGCTGTAATGGTTTTAAAAAGGCACTATTTTCTTTACGGTTGGCAATACCATAAAAGGTGCTCATAAATGCACGTTATCAGTGCATGTTGTTTTGCCAACATAGAATGCTGAACAACCATCTCACTTTGCCAAGTAAACAACTCTGAGTAAAACAGTTGCCTTTCTGAAATATAATTTTGGTTTTCAGGATGTTATCAAGTACTAGGATTTGTACCTTTATTATGAAGGGGCATTGCTTGTAACAACCACAGGGGATAGTACCCCTGTCCACTGATGACACCAGAGACCTTTTGGTTTTCAAATAGCTGTCTACGTGATAAAAATAGGTTCAATCCTCACCATATTGAGCAGGTCACAATTAACTTTACAAATACTCCAATTGTTCATAACTACGTCTCTTAACTCCTTAGAAAACTGAGTATGCTGTATGAGAGCTTCTTCATATTTCATTACTCTTTCCTCCATTTGTGATTTACCCAAACCTATTCCTAACAGGGGATTATATTTAGCCCCCATTCATTAAAAACTTCTTTGATCAAGCCACTGACCAAGTTCTCTGGATAACCCTTAACTACAAAACATCTCTTTCAGCTTAAGCAATTTGCCCCACACTTCCTTATACTGAGATGTCATCCTCTCCACCCTAATTGCTTGACTTTCACTATACTTTTCTTTTCTGAGCAAGGGTGGCAGTTAGTAAAATGAAGATAAGAGTTACAAAAAAGTATTTTTCCTATACACATTTGAGTTAAAACCTGATGCTGTGTGGGATACAAGGGTGTCCAATTAGTTTATCCTCTGTCTACTCCAGCTATATGTAAATTTAAAAAAAAAAAAATATGTGGTGTTATTTTAATATTCAACAAATGAATGAATCTCCACTTCTGCACCATCCCATAAAATTAAGATGTCATCAATGAACCTTAAATATAACTGGAGATTCTTGGAAAATCTACTACAGTAAACTCTGTTAACCGGAACTCAAGCAACCAGCAATTACAATTTTCATGTGTTGCACTTTCTGTATTCCCACCGGATAAACATACCTTATGTTTTTAGAGTTTCAGAGTTTTAAAAAGGAAGATACAAATAAACTGCCTCTCTCTCCTCAACCAGAGAACAAATCAAACCGAACAACTAGTATAGGGTACAGTATTAGTCAGGATTATTTTTAATAGCAACTCTCAAGAAACCAGAAACTACAGTTATCCGGCATCTACCAATCCCCATGGGTGCCAGTTAACAGAGTTTACTGTATTACACACATACTGGTTTTCTCATCCTTATAAAACAGTGTTTGCAAAATAAGGGGCTCAAAGCACACCCATGGCAACACCCCTGACTTGTTGAAAAATATTCTCCTGCCAAAATAATAAAATTATTATTATCTAAAATAAAAGAATAATTCCATGACAAAAGCTACTTTCTTATTTGATAAAGAAGAAAACTTAAGGGTATCATGAAAAAAAACTCAAGCCCTTCATTTTTGGGGGTGATTATGAACAAGTCTTGCCTCCAGATGTTATTCTTCAACTGACCAAAAAAATCCCAGGAGTCCTTAATGAGGTGTGATGTTACTTCAATAACCTGTTTCACCCATCTATCAACAAGGACTGTCAAGGAATGTATCTTCGATCCCTGTGCTGAAACTATTGGCCTGAAGGAAGGTTTGACTACATCGTCATGAATTTTTGGGATTCCGAAAATTTTAGTAATGAAGTTTGGAATTCAATAAAAAATTCCACATTGATACACTGATTTAGGACATACTCTTCTAAATAGGAGCCAATGCACTGATATGCTATACTAAATTTGAATATTAGATACGGGAGTAGAAGTTTTCACTGTTGTACAACATGACCAACATAAGGCTGCATTAGTCTTGTGCAAACACTATATACCACCCCTTATCAGATTTCATAATATGTAAATTCCTATCATTCGTGAGTTTATCTAAAGTTCTCTCTCTTCCCTGGTGAGACTGTAAAATGGTCATTTGCTATAAGAATGCATCTTATAAATATCCTTCATCACTGCTCTTTCAAACAGGTGTTAAGACTGGATGTAAAGGAGGGTTAAAGGTGCTATGTTTCTTAAGGTAAATCTTATTAGAGGATTCCTCTAAATTTTCAATGAGTTTTATCATGAAAAAAATATTAAAATTAAGCTTCCTTGTAAACAATTTACGTTCTAACAGGGAATTTGCAACATCAATACGCCTAGTTGGAATCAACTTGGAACCTTTCAAAAACTTTTCTTCTCTTCTTCCCCGCTTCTGATAAGCCTTCTGGGGAGGAATGGGGTTGAAATTCCTGTTTCGACTGACTTGCCAGTTTCTCTGGGCATCTGGTGTACTAAACATCATGAGGTTCAGCAGAAAGTGTCCAAATCTAGCATATCTCTATCTTGTCTCCCATCAACTCAGACCTAAAAGTTTCAGCTGATGTACATGCATCTATACCTGCAAACAACTTTTTTGCCATACTTGGGAGGATGTGTGTGCTGTAGAATAAGCCTCTTTATTCTTATATTGCTTAATATCACGCTCAAGTTTTCGCTTTTTCTTCATGAATAAATTACTACATCTCTTATCACCTTGGCTAATACTTTCTCATATAAACTCCTATGTCCATGGAAACTATAAATCATTTAAGATCTGCTGGTGTAGTTTCTCAAGGTCCTGACTCAAAGTTCCTAAGTAAATCTCACTGTAATTAAATTGTTTGAATAAGCTCTAAATCATTATCAAATAACTTGATAAAATCATCCAGTATCTCATCATTGTAACAAAGACGACATGGAAATGTATGCATTCTTAAATCTTAACGCAGATCTATTTTATAGCATTCTCTTAAGTAACTGTTCTCAGTTTGTAAACTTTTAAATTTCATTAATCTTTTTCGAAACAGTAAATCTGATTCATTAAAGATAAAACAGTAATAATATTCCCACTGTTATTCATTGTTTGTTCAGAACAAGAATCATGTTGAAGATGAAACGTTTTGTCCATTATATTTTTAAAACCGAACATGCTATGTATGTCATTAGGAAGTTCAGATGTACTGGCTTTATTATTAGATTCAGTACCAGCTTTAGACCACTCTACCAAACGTGGTCACACATCTCTATTCCCATTGGTGGCCAATCATAAAATTATGTTGAAAATTAACAGCGTTGTAACCCCAAAACACTGTTACTTGAGTTGGTAAATCCATGCCGAGTTAAAAAACAATCTCCTGCAACTCAACTGCAGTCCTCCCAACAGGAGGAGAGGAACCAGGGGAATGATCTGATATTGGAACTGGGGAAGATGTAGACACACCTGCCTTTGTTTTATATCCTCCTTCCTCTGGCTGGGAAAGAAGCTCAATCAGCCTTGCAAGATCTACTTTTTAAAGTTGAAACATTCAATTTCAGCTGGGCAACTTCGGAATTGTTAGCCCATGAATTAGGAAGGGAGATATTGTCTAAGGAGTCTGTTTGTAGCCCTTACACAAGAAAAGAAGACAATGAAGTAGAGTGTTGCATTATAGATACGACCAAAACCAAACAGAAAGAACACCATTGAGGGTTCAAAACGGTTAAAAGCAAAATGTATTGAGCACTTACGTCCCACAAAGGAGACTTCATCAGAATAAAAAAACAATTGAACAGCCATCTTTAACTACTGTTCTCAAAAATAACTTTCAGTTAGCCAATAGAAGGTTTAATTAAATAATTATACCAACAATTACATCCTTAAAACTACAAAAATTACTTCTAAAAAAAAAAAAATTCAACATATGCAATGGTATACCACACCAAAGATACAGAACTTAAATGAGCTATGTAACGTTTGACTGAAATGATTGGGTAGATTTTAAGTTGTATAATATTTGCAACTGGGAGTGTGTCAGCATGGTTTATGATGTAAAATGCTTGCAACTAGCACAGTGTCAGTGTGGTTTATTTTCATTGTGTGACTGCTTATGCTGTAAGTGATGACTGCTTAATAAAGATGCTTCGTTTATTTATTTTACATTTGTTGACCGGGATAGTCAGACTGGATACATGTCCATTTTCAGCAGAGGCCCGGGGAGAAAAGCTCCACATACCAAAAAGAGAGAGAGTACATACATCACTGAGTGATAAACTCAGGCAGACATGTTTAGAAAAATATAGACAAAGAATACAGGCAGATATCAATATACACAATGTGCAGACTTGCAGCTGATTGGCAGAGACGCATCAGAAAATGTGAACACAGAATACAATCAGATTTCATAATTTACAATGCTTAGACATTCAAATGCTATGAGGCATAGATACTTGGCCAAACAGCAGGTTGGGTAGCAAGACATGTATTAGTGAAGTTGTTAGGTTTAGAACAAGAACACAGCTAATGAGATGTGAGGTATTTGAGTTCTTTTAAATAGGGGTAGTGAGGTTTCCTTGGTAACGGTAGCAGATTCCAGATTTACCGGTCGAGTTGGCAAATATAGCATCGCCTGCAGAGTTGTTGGAATTTTGGGTCAGTATCAATAGTTTATCAGCGGAGCGTAATGGCCTGGGGGCACTATGAGGGGTGAGAATATTTTTGAGGTCAGGGGTGTTATCAGGTTGATGGAGTATTTTATGCACTACTATAAGCTAGATGAACTGTAGAAGGGTAGGATACTCTAGCCATCCCAGTGCTTTGAGGTTCTGGCAATGGTGGGTCCTAAAAGCCATGGCAGTAGCGAATCTGGCTATACGACTGTAACATCCTGATAATTTGTTGAGATCGGTTGGGTCGTACAGGGGAGGCATACATAAGGGTAGAGAGGAGATGTGGTCTTGCACTAGCTACCCTAGCTAGAGGAGTGAGGAAAGGTTTGGCTCTGCACAGGGAGCCAAGTTTTATGTTGACGGACTTAATAGTGTGAGTTACAGGTTTATCAAATTTAAGGTTGCTGTCTATTATTACACCTAGAAGCTTTGTATGGTCATCAGGGGAGATAATGGTGTCATTGCTAGATTTGATGTTGAAGGAAGGAGGAGAAATTCTACGATTAGGGGAGAAAAGTAATAGCTTGGTTTTGTTAGGATTTAGAAGCAGGCAGCGATTAGCTAGCCATGTTTCTACCGTGCTGAAAGTGGTCTGGGTGAGGGTTAGAAGTTATGTAGGAGAGAAGGTGGAGCATATTAGCGTGGAGTCATCTGCATATTGGATCCAGGTGGCTCCTGGGATGGTGGTGTGCAGATCATTGATAAAGATAGAGAAAAGAAGGACCTAGTATGGACCCTTGTGGGACACCTAGGGTTAGAGGAAGTTGGGATGACAGCTTGCTCTGCCATAAGACAGCTGTCTACCGTTTAGGAAGGAGTGAAACCATTGTATTGTGTGTTGGTTTAAACCAATAATTTGTAGGGTATTGAGCAGTAGCTGATGGTTGTCCATATCGAAAGCTTTTGAGAGCTCTAGGAAGAGTGCTGAAGATAGTTTGTTGTTGTTACGATGAAGACTGATAACAGAGAAAAAAAGGGGCAAGAATTAAATAATTTATGTAATACTGCTTAAGTTATATGACCTATAACAACTACAACATTTGTTAATGTTAATTTAATACACGGATTACTTTTGTATAAATGTAAATTTGTCCATGTCACAAGTGATACTTCAAAAAACGTGTTTAAAAAAACATTTTAAAACATCTTTGTCATGCAGTTCCTGTAACATTGCAGTGTTTTGAAGAAAAATTAATCTCGGCTACACGATCATCTAAATAAATTTAACATTTCCTTATGTTCCATACAGTAAAACTGTCAAAACTTTATCGGGGGGAGGGTAATACTCCTCTTATTATTCAATCTGGAAGCAGCAAGATCAGTCAGTTTCACAATTATGGCATTAAACCAAAGCATAAAAAGCATTTACTCATCAGTATCATAAAAACTGAAAAAAAATATATGGGGAGTAATTATTCCCTCCTCTACCTTTCTCTTTCCAAACAGAAATGGGATCCTGCCTGGTGACATTATAAAAAAATTGCCTTTAACTAACAGACTCGTATGGAACCACACGTAAAAAGTATCAGAATAATCCACACAAGAAATTTCGCTCTCAGCTCGTATAGTTAGCAAAATAAATCCACCGGATATGCTTAAAACCACCAAAATGTCTGTTTAATGCAAATATATAAAACAAGCAAATTCTATCGTCGTCAAGCGCTTTCACTAGACAAGGCTAGCTTCATCAGAACGATTAATACAGCTGAATACTCTTCATTTTAAATGAAAATAGGTGTCAAAAATAAGAAGCCATACTTAAAGCAACATACTATGAATTAAATTCATACTTGTACAAATGTTATGAATTCGTTGTTTCAAAATATAAATGCCAATATATCTACAATAAATATATGTACAATTAAATAAATATAAATGAAAATTGGTAAAAATTATAAAATTGTGAAAAAATGTATTTTATGTACTGTGACTATAAATTGATTATATTTTATGTGCCTCTATTGATTGTTCAACATCAATAGAGGCTTGATAGTAAAATAGTCATTGATGCCTGGTGTTCTAGTGGCATCCGTTAAAACTTGCCAAAAAAGTTCTCTATAAGCTAATAAGTTTTTAATATTACCCCTTCTAGGATCACTCTTGACTGCCTCTATTATAGCAAATTCAAATTTGTGCTCTTCCCCTTCATCTAAGATGTGCCTAGCAAGTGCATTTTTCAAGTCCTTGTTTTTTATGCAATATAAATGTGAATATATCCGCTGTCTTAATAATCTTTCAGTCTTCCCCACATAAAATGAGGGGCAGACTGTGCACATAGGGATATATACTACCATCCTTGATTTGCAATTACCCTTAACTGGATATATCTTAGTTCTATTCTCATTTCCTAATGTTATTAAACTCCTTGTGTATATACTAGAACACTGTTTACATGTCCCACATCTTGAAGTATGTGCACTTACACTGCGTTTTGTCTTATGTCCTGTTTCAATAATTCTCTTGATGTTCATACCCATTTTGTTCACAAATTTGGGTTCTGTTCCCAGTATATTAGCTAATTCTTTATCTTTAATTATAAGATGCCAATTTTTAATAATTATATCTTTGATGTAGTAACTGTAAGGACCAAATTCTAAAATGCATGCTCTATTATATTTGATATCGGTTGTTTGCTTTACTGTTGCTTCCATAACTTGTTGTTCTGTAGTTTCATTATTTACTAATACTTTTGATATGCTATGGGAGCCAAGTAATGGCTTGTATTTGATTCCCCATTGACTTATCACATATGCAGAAATATCTACCATCAATTCATTATCATATCCTCTGTCTAAGAACAAGATGTGATATAGTCAATTTCCTTAACCATGTCATTATAATTTGAACACATTCTAACAGCCCTTACACATTGAAAGAAAACATATACACATATACTGAAAGGACACCTTTACTAATTCTTATGTGGACTTCAACAGTTTTCACCCCAGAAAAGTGAAAAGAAACATCTATAAAGGACAATGTGTAAGGGCTGTTAGAATGTGTTCAAATTATAATGACATGGTTAAGGAAATTGACTATATCACATCCTTGTTCTTAGACAGAGGATATGATAATGAATTGATGGTAGATATTTCTGCATATGTGATAAGTCAATGGGGAATCAAATACAAGCCATTACTTGGCTCCCATAGCATATCAAAAGTATTAGTAAATAATGAAACTACAGAACAACAAGTTATGGAAGCAACAGTAAAGCAAACAACCGATATCAAATATAATAGAGCATGCATTTTAGAATTTGGTCCTTACAGTTACTACATCAAAGATATAATTATTAAAAATTGGCATCTTATAATTAAAGATACAGAATTAGCTAATATACTGGGAACAGAACCCAAATTTGTGAACAAAATGGGTATGAACATCAAGAGAATTATTGAAACAGGACATAAGACAAAACACAGTGTAAGTGCACATACTTCGAGATGTGGGACATGTAAACAGTGTTCTAGTATATACACAAGGAGTTTAATAACATTAGGAAATGAGAATAGAACTAAGATATATCCAGTTAAGGGTAATTGCAAATCAAGGATGGTAGTATATAATCGCTATGTGCACAGTCTGCCCCTCATTTTATGTGGGGAAGACTGAAAGATTATTAAGACAGCGGATATATTCACATTTATATTGCATAAAAAACAAGGACTTCAAAAATGCACTTGCTAGGCACATCTTAGATGAAGGGGAAGAGCACAAATTTGAATTTGCTATAATAGAGGCAGTCAAGAGTGATCCTAGAGGGGGTAATATTAAAAACGTATTAGCTTATAGAGAACTTTATTGGCAAGTTTTAACGGATGCCACTAGAACACCAGGCATCAACGACTATTTTACTATTAAGCCTCGTAAAATAATCAATAGAGGCATATAAAATATAATCAATTTACAGTCACATTACATAAAATACATTTTTTTGCAATTTTATAATTTTTACCAATTTCCATTTATATTTATTTAATTGCACATATATTTATTGTAGTTATATTGGCATTTATATTTTGAAACAACGAATTCATAACATTTGTACAAGTATGAATTTAATTCATAGTATGTTGCTTTAAGTATGGCTTCTTATTTTTGGCACCTATTTTCATTTAAAATGAAGAGTATTCAGCTGTATTAATCGTTCTGATGAAGCTAGCCTTGTCTAGTGAAAGCGCTTGACGACGATAGAATTTGCTTGTTTTATATATTTGCATTAAACAGACATTTTGGTGGTTTTAAGCATATCCGGTGGATTTATTTTGCTAACTATACGAGCTGAGAGCGAAATTTCTTGTGTGGATTGTTGTTAATATGGCAAATGTGTCATAAGCAAAATTAAAACAGCCTTTTTTTAAACCCCCCTCAAAATTGTCAGAACCACTGTTTAACACCTTTTATCACAACACCTGAAATTATGGCACTTGGGCTAGAGTTGCCTGTACCTGTCTAAAACGAGGTTGACACATGCAATTATTCAAAGTACACTCAAGTTCTGAAATGATGATTATGTTCTTATTTGGTCTGGTTTGTTCAAATGTTAAAAAAACACAACAAAACAAAAATAAATTTTTTACCTGGGTGAAAATAACTATTTTAGCAAAGGACACTATCACACTAAAGCTAAAAGTTTCACCTGAGCAGAGACCACACTGGAATACAAGACTAAAAGAAACTATTCTGCAAGAAACACAACCAAACAATACAGCCAATTTTAAAAAATCTGAGTAGTGATTACTTTCTACTTAACACAACCAGAAGCTAAGCACTTGCTAGAACACTACTGCCTCATACCCTTTCAAAGCATCAAAATACAGATGACCTTCAACAAGTCTCCATACCTACGGCACAAGAATTCAGGAGGTGGCAGGCAGACTAAGAAAAGCTGCACCCTACAGATCTTAGGCTGAGTGATCCAGGGTATGCAACCTGTAAATAAAATGTGTATATCCAGTGCTGTAAACATAACACACAAGACATCAAGAACACTCAAACACTGAAAAGTTAGGCTTTTATTAAGAAGTAAGCATAAACAATCCATCATTTAATGTGAGAAGGCCATCGCAACTATAGAGCACTAAAATCAAGAAAAATGAGAACAAAACCTGGACTTAGCCAATTCGACAAATGCTTGAAGCCAAAGGAGACCAGGACAGCAGCAGTGCTGCCGCTTCAGCTGCTATCAAGATCCACAGTAACAGCCCTTTCCCACAGCTTACCCACCCCTTTCAAGAAAGGACAGGTGTCACAGCAATTACTGGCTAGGTGGGGGGGGGGGGCTAAACAGTTAGTGCTCACAAAGATGAGAGCCACAGAGTGCCAGCTTTTAATGGTTATACCCTAATTTAAGCAGGTTTTCAGGAAACACAAATGGGCAAGAGATATCGCAGGAAGTAGAATAAGATATAAGCTCAGTGACTACGTATGGTGTGTAGCTTTTGGACCAGACAGAAAGAATAATCTTAGTTTACCGACCTAACCTGTACTCACTTGTTATACTCCTATAAAAATGCATTCTGCTTGTACCAAAGAAAACAGTCTAGTGTCAGCAATCAATACTCTACAGAGTAACGTAACATATTTAAGTGATTTTATTTACCTCAACTCTAAATGTACAAAACAGTGTGCAGCACAGCAAAAAACACAACTGTAAAACAGCAATGCAAGTGAGAATGAGCAAATTTGTATGGGGATAATATTTTAGGACTACACAGCATTTTTGTTGCTTTGTTTCTGTAACTGTGGAGATGTAAAAGCACTATATGCTAAAGCACACACATACAAAACAGATGAGAGCAGTGGAAACCAACTTTGGCATTAACTTGCGAAAAAAATACACAATTCCTAATAAAAATCAAGGCAATGTCACTTTTTTTTTTAAACTTATTTGTTAACCAGACTAGGCTAAGTAAAGTCAAAAATATATTTTCACTGGAGGTCCAGGGAGAAAAGCTCCACATTGAGAAAAACTCAATCTGGACATGGTACTTCTTTGCCACACACCTTACTGGAAGAATTCGACATGTCAGCAATACATACATTCCCAAACAAACATTTGCACAGTTGCATTAACATATTTAAAGTCACAGCTACAGCTATTGCATTTCCAAGTCTGCAGGATACCCAAAGAAAATAGGAGATGTTGAGGTTAACTGCAGTAGTGGACATAGATTAGGAAAATTAAATGTTAGTGGGAAAGGTAAAGAGGGTTGTACAGTACTTAGAAAACAGAATTTGAGCAGCAGCAATGTTAATTTGTAACAGAAAAAAGGAATTTACTTGGTAAAGAACAGTACTTTGTTGGTAAAGAATTTGTGTGGAGAGTTGTATAGCTACTTATGGCTTGATTTTATGTTCAATGCTTTAAGTGATGACAATTTTGTCTGCCAAGCAATTTTAGAAATGTATGAATGCTTATATGCTAGTTTCAACTCTACTTTCACACAGTACCATTAACCATAAACCTGGCCACTGGGAAATATGCAAGTTACCACTTAAGGACAAGTGCTTCAATTACAGGACCTCTAAAAGCCCACTGACTTCTTTCTTTTTAAAATATCTTTATTGATGCATTCAGGCAAATAAAATCAAGTGGCACTACCTGTACAGAAGACAGGTTTCACCTATTTTTTTGGCTTATCAGTTACAAGTGGAAAGACTGAAAAGCTGAGTGTTTTCAGAAAATGGCCAAAGCATTATGTCCACAACATTAGGGTGATTACAACATTTCCCAAATAAGGAATAAAACAAGTAAAAAGGTCACAAAAAAGTAAAAAAAAAAATTCAAAAAGACCCTTGCAAACCTGAAACTTCATTGTGCAGTACCTCAAAATCTCCTTTTTTAGTTGTTGTCTTAAAAAAAAAAAAAAAAAAAAAAAAAAAAGAGAGAGTGAAACATGTCATGCCAACTGTTAGCAGCGTTTGGCTTTATTGGCCTTAAAGCCTCAATAAAAACTTAATAAATGTAAGAAGTCGGGCACTCTTGACATTAAAAAGTTACGTAGCTGAAACAACATTTTTCCATAAGCTTCCTTTAAATGAGGTGTAAAGTATTACAAAAAGTGAAAACTCAGATTTACCAGGTTCTTTGTAAACTTTTTGCCTGGGAGAGTTATGTGCAACATTCTTATTTGTTGTTTTGTTTCTAATTAAATACGGCACAAAACTCCAAAGCTTTGCTACAGAGACCTACAACAGTGAATCCCTTACATGGCTATGGAATTTAAAATGTGTATAGAAGTTAGAGACTTTAAAAGTCTAGGGGGATAATGCATTGCTTTATGGAATTACAACATGAATAAGTTTAAATTGACATACCAGCAAGGTTTAATACATCGATGGGGACAACACCAATTTTATTATTATTAAAAGGAGACCTTCACCTCCCGAAATAAAGTTCTAATCCTCAAAATTAATATTCCTCACTTTAATAAATTATTCAGTTTTGATGAAAAACATATCCTCTTATGATAATTTAGAATTATAAAATGTACCTTTCTTTCCAAAAGTTAAATTTCATGTGACTTTTAAAACTTATCTGCAACCTAACAATGAGTTTCACATGTGTTACATATTTAACCACACACACAAATAAGAAAAAGTATTCAAGTATCAGTTCACAGTTAATGTTGTAAGGCATCCACCTATGCTACAACTGACTTACATTCAGCTGGCAGCCAGTGTGCTGAAAGGTCAGCAGGGGAGACAGACTCAAACAGCAAAAGACGGACTCTTCTCTCTCTCAGTAGGGGGAGGAGGTGATGAGGTGAATGTGGGAATACCAGTAGGGCCAGTGTAAACAAACAAGGAAAAACAGACCTGTAAACACTATTTGCATGGAAGCATTGAGCAAAGAGCTTCTACCATTGCATATCCACATGCTTGGAAGGACAGGGCAGCAATAATCACAACAAAACAGGTCTTGTCTCTAATCTTTAACTCACTGCATAGACATATACATACTAGTAAGCTACAAGTTTTTCTTCCATGCAGAGGAATACCTCACGCAATAATATCATCCACTAAAGCACTAGACCAGAAATACAAATGGAGCACTGAAGTGAAATAACAGAGAAAAAGAAAAAGCAACAGTAAACAAATATTTCTTGCTATCACCATTTCTGTAACTGTAACCAAAGTGTGCAAAAGTGTTTCCCCATTACAAATGCATATTTTCTTCCATTAAACTTAAATAAATACAGATGAAAACAGCCATTATTCAGGTTCAAGAAACAAATGCTAACAAGTCATACAGTCACCTGGATACTCACACAAACAGAAAGTGACACCACTACTAACACAAAAGTGGTAATGGTGCAAATGAACAAGAGTCTGATAAAATTCTGTTTGAAATACTGTTACCCAATGTAAAAGCTACATATACACAAGGCAGAAAAAGTATTTCACCAAAGGTCAATGAAGACGTTTAAGGTCTATGGTAAGTCAAGGGTGACCATGACTACCATATGAACATCCAACAAAGGAGGGGTTTGAAATACTGTTATCCAATGCAAAGGCTACACATCATACACAAGACAGAATGAATGTATTTCACCAAAGGTCAATGGTAAGTCAAGGGTGACCATGACTACCATACGTATAGCCAAGAACAAAGGAGTATAACCAAAAGTATTTGATAGGTAATATTTGTAACTCCTTGTAAGATATACTTATTATTTAAGGTGTTTACTTTTGTATATTTATCTGCATGCAACAATGAAATAACTTACCTGACACATCTTGCCTACATTATCATGCTAGTTCAACTACGATATACTTAATAATGGTTAATGAATGTTTTGGAGGTTTTCTTCATAGGCCTCTGCTAAAAGGGGTCTTGCATGACCCAGTCAGACAATCCTGGTAATTAAATGCAATAAAGTGTATAAACATGAAGAGTACAAGTCCATTCTGCTTCCCATCCCTAATAAAGACACAGTTATGATGGAATCAGACAGTTTGAAAGTGGGACAATGGTAATGTGAACAGAAATGTGGTATACTAAACCTACTATTAAAAGACCCAGAAAAAAACACACAAAAAATGTTAAATATCTCAAAAGACAAGCAAATAAGCTGACCAGAAACTATGAGGTCACTAAAGTAACTAAAGGAGCGAGCAAACCAAAAGGTCACTAATGTAGCAATGAGGATTGGTAAACTATACAAGCCACATAACTTTTACCTGCTGACTGCACCATCTTTGTATACAATACTGTTTTTGACACAGTAAATAAAACACCCATGGGCCTAGTCATATTACACAACAATGATACAAATAAAGCAACAATTTAAGAGGTAAACACAAATGCAAAAAAAAAAAATCGTTGTTCTAAAATACTACACATCAAAGTGCAAAGGACCTATCAAGCCAACAGCAAATGTCATACAGATAAAAGCTCACCTCCACTCCTGTATAGTTCTCAAAGAAAAATAGGACCATGCTCTGGTAGATTATGTATAAATGATCGTCCAAACGATGATAAAAACGAGCTGGAAGAAGAGTCGAAATAACCCGCCAGATAAACCAGGACAGTAGATAAACAGGTGCTGCACCTAACATCACAGCCGCTGGCAGCCAGTACCTCAGATAAGCGTGGACCATAACAGACAACATTGTCTTAAACGGGTTATATAACCAGGCTACACACAAATTACAGTTCCAAAAGTAAACGGAAAAACAACTGAAAATATATAGCAGCAGCTAGCGACCTTAAGTTGATCTAAACGGAGATGCCCCCACCAGAAATATGCAAATGAAGATAAACCAGAGTTGTCAGTAAGATATGGCACAGCTTGTCTCAGTTGCCGAGGTGAACTGCAAAACCAGCAAATGTTCCTTTGAGTAACTCCACTGCTAACGTGCATACATTTCCACTATGTACAAAACAGTGTCATAACACTGCCACTACTGTTACAGCAAGAATGATCTTAATCTTTTATTTTTTTCCTTCCAAAGTCACTCATACTTCCCCTATGCCACCATGATTGAAGGGGCACGTGCAACTACACTACAGTAAGCAGCGAGCCGATTGGCTGAATGACGACTCCGCCGGCTATTAGTTACTAGGTTCATGAGGTGGGTAAGTCAGATTCCATCCTGCAGGAAGGCTCGTCTGGAGTGTTTTAAATTGTTCCAATCGGCTTTCCTGTTGCTTTTTTGTTCAATAATCACGTGAAGTGTTACAGTGTGAATGGTTGTGTTTTATTTTTTGTTTGATGTCCTTATTCTTGTGAAGGAAATTCTTATTGTTGCAATAAACTGTCCCATAGCCTTGAAGATTACCCCCACCCTATAATGGAGGAAGTGATGTAAGAGAACTGGTTCTCTTACTGATTTAGTATGTCAAAGGCTGACATGAGTAGGTATGATTATGAAATGCAGAAAGAATGTCCCCCACCCCTCTCCTGATCAGAAGTGTCATTTAGTTTACGTGTTCTACCTGATTATATATATTTTTCTTAGTATCAATCAGAGCAATTTAGATTTTTGAGGCTGGGATATGCGCCTTAGATTTGCACACAAATTGCTTAGAGGCAGAAATGTTCCTTTTGAAACAACATTTATAATAAGATGCAATCTCTATAAATTCTGCATACAGATTTATTAAGTATATCAGTTGATAATTACCTGGGGAAATATGTACTCTTTTTAAAGTAAATGGGAGAGGGGACAACAGTATGGAATTGTGAGTTCAAAATTACATTTTCTGTCTACAATGTCCCTAGTTTTGTGTGTGTGTGTGTGTGTGAAATGATCTAGGTAGTCTAAATGCTAGTTCGTGTGTGTGTTTTCTGTTGCTTAAATCGCTTTTATTTTTTAAGCTTTCTGTGTGGAAATGAAATGGCTGATACGCTGATTAATCAACAGTTTTAGGTGTTCAGTGTTGCAAGAATGATTGATTATGCATAATATATTACTCACTACTTGTAGATGCAAATTATTTTGATGACTGGCATGAATGTGTGGCTGCATTGATTATCTCTGTGCAAATTAAAGATTTTAGGGCATATCTCTCAGCCCCTTAACTCAAGAAATCTGGGCAAAGCCTAAAATAACGGGAGACAAAGGCTAACAAATAGGAATAGATTATAAATATTCTGTTATATATATATATATATATATATATATATATATATATATATATATATATATATATAACTTAGGTGTCGGCATGCATTTTATAGAGGATATGAAGTTTAAAACTAAAATATATGCCATTAGTCAGTAATTTTAGTCTTTTGGTGATGTACCAGAAAAAAACACAAATTTTATGAGGAACAAAGAAAAAATATAAGGCAAAAATATGGACAGTTAAGCGGTATGTATCAGGGTACGTCGGAAATAAAGGCAGTATTTGCTATTCCTCGCACTTCATGGCAGTGTGACGACGGCTTTAACTAAAACACTATTGTTTTGGTGTGGGTTGTACTCTGTCGTACAATATACGGCAGTTGTGACAGCGCTCTGCCTTAAACTGAAAAACGAAAAGCTGTTTTTGTGGCAGACCAGATAAGGTTATGTTTTCAACGTTTGCCGCACACTCACAGTTTAGTACTCTCAATCAACGCTATCACTGCTTTATTTAAAAGAGTTATTATAATTTACGTCTTTGTGAATAGTTCTAATTTCTCAAATGAATCATGTAGACGAAGCTACTAAATACGAGACTCACACCTCTCAACTGTCCCTGATTTTGACTCAAAGTTTAGCTTGGTCCCTCTTAATCCCTCCTAAAACTGATGACATTTGGAGGAAAGATGGTGAATTACACTTGGTAAATAGTGACAATAATTAAGAGTTGTAGACTTCTTTAACTTCAAAAGATGCAGATTAATTCATCTTCTCTTATTCTGTCACTGTCTCAAATTTCTAGTACTGACATTTTAAGTGTCCGATTGTCCCTGATGGGTTGAGAGCTCTTCCCCAAACCAGACATTTTAAATGTAAATTTAGACACGGACTGTAACGGAGAGTGTGTTAAATATATTGCTTGTAAGCACAATAAAAGAACCGTTAGGACTTTTAAGTATTACTATAATTCATTTAGTTGGAAAATAAAGTAATATGAGTCATCTTGCTTTTCCGAAGGGGAAAAAAGCGAATAGTCGTAGGTATCCGTTAACGGTGTTCTTTCATTATTCTTAGGTTCATAGGTAGGTACTAAGCTATCGGCCCAAGGGCCTACGTAAGCCTAGCCAACAAGGTTCCCTGGCTTACGCCACACAAGAAAGTTATTTTCCTGTGCCACTGTCGAGCAGAGGCACAGAAGTGATCCCCGGGTTTCCAATTTCCCATGCACTCATCAAGATTTTTCTTGAAGAGTGCTAATGAAGAACTTTGCTTGACATATTTTTTATTAGTTTGTTTTAATATCGGTCCCTACTGCGGCTATAATTCTACCCAGTATTGTTGACTTTTGCTTTGGATTATTTGTGACCATAAAATTACTTAATGCGCGTTACATAACCGAATCCTGCCCCTCTTATCATTTATAGTCCTTCTTTATAACTTAACATCATTTTCACATCTCTTAAATTATTTTCTAGCACAGCTATCTTTATTATCTTCCTTACTTTACTTTAGGTTTCTCTTTTTTCTTTAGTTACCAGTTGTTCCATACCTTGTACATTATATTACTGTATGTAGTTTTGGTAATCTTTATTATTGTTGTGGATGTATGTACACCTAATGCCTTTTTTGCTGTTTGTCTCTAACTTGTTCTTTTACTGTAAGATTGTAAATGTTTTTATGGAACTTTTTTCCCCCAGCCTGTGTTGAAAAGGCATTCTTATAGATCAGTCTACTATCCAGGTTAATAAATTTATTTATTTATTTTATTTATTTGCAGTTGGTTTACCAGGATAGTCCATTGGGTCCCAAAGAACCCGTTTTCAATGGAGTCCTGGGGAGAAAAGCTCCAAGCAGAAAATTACAGTGAAAATATCTTGTTACAAATTGTTAAAGTTATAGTTATAAAAGCCTAGTAAAAACAATTACAAATACAACAGAATAGTGATTAATATTAATATAGTACAATCAAAAGAGAGAATAAAATTTACAATATGATAACAGAGGTGACTTTACATATATGGTATGTTACACTAAGAGGTGCATGTTATGCAATCGGTATCAAGGCTTAAACAAGTGAGATCAGGATGTATGAGATAGGAGGAGAAAAGAAGAGAGGAGAGGAGATTATATGGGGTGATAGCAAGAGCATTCCCACAATAGATGTGAGTGAAGAGATTTTTTGAAAGAACGGATGTTTGAGGTGGTGCGGATGGGTGGTGGTAGGGAGTTCCAGAGACGAGCTAGACTATAGGATAGTTTTTTTTTTTTCCTGGGGGACGAGATGGTTTATACAGTTCTATTAGGTTTAAAACATTTTCGTGCTTATCTATTACTATTTAAGAGGGACAGAGCAACTATCTGTGACAAAATGCGTGACATAGGTTCATAAGTAAGTACTAGGCTAAATGCCCTTGCAGGTCATTTTTAAGCCTAGCCAATTTCCCTTTTTGGGCTCAAAGTAACCAAATAGATTGGCCTTAGCCATCCTGTGGGTAATATTTATGTACTGCCCCTAATGAGAATAACTGGGATCATGCCAAAATGACTTGAGGTGACCCATGCATGAGATAAAGCACTTAGGTTCATAGGTAGGTACTAGGCTATCGGCCCAAGGGCATTTATAAGCCTAGCCAGAATGTGTTGGCTTTCGCCTCCCTTTTAGATTAGTTTCCTGGGCCTCTGTCCAGCAGGGCCATTGAAGTGATCCTAGGGGTAAATTTAAGATTTCCCATCCACTCATCAAGATTTCTCTTGAAGAGAGTCAGTGAGAGGCTTTGCCTAACAGATTGGGATTCTATTCCAGATCGAGGGAAGTCTCTGGGACAGGAATCTATCCCTCCAGCATGTCCTGTTTATTGTTGTCCTGAGGTTTAAATCCCTGGAGCGTGTGACTCTAAGAGATTTGGTTTTCTTGATGTGGAGCATGTCCATTAATTCTGGGTTGGACATGGCCTTGCATGTCAGGCAGAGATCACCTCTGTGTAGGCGGTAAGCAACCGAGTAGAGTTGGAGTTTCTTTAGTCGAGCTGCATAGGGCATCTGTTTGAGGCCCACAATCCTCTTGGTGAGGTACTTCTGTGGTCTTTCCAGCTGTTGCAGGTGTCGAGTAAGGTACATTCCAAATGGGGCATTGTACTCTATTGTGGACCTGATGAGCGATGAGTAGAGGGGCACAATGACCTCTCTTGATCAGATGTGAACCCTTTCGTGATTAGGTGGGCTACATAGAAGAATTTTCTAACCACTTTGGCAATGTGATTATCAAAGAAGAGGTTGCTATCTACTTGGGTCCCCAGATCCCTAATTACATCTTCCGTACTTAGTGGATTACCACCTACGTGATAGTTCGTGGGCACTTTGTTTTTCCCGAAGGGGATGACTATGCACTTTTTGGCATTTAGCTTGAGGCCATGGTTCTGACACCAGGTATTCGTCTCCGTGAGACCCTTCTGGAGGATGTCTGTGTCAGCCGGAGAGTCGGTTATAGCCCCCAGTTTGCAATCATCTGCGAACTTGGTCAGCCATAGTCCTCCCGTGCTTGCCTGTACCTCAGAGAAGTATATACCGAACAGGAGGGGTCCCAGGACTGAGCCCTGTGGGACGCCACTTGTAACCGGTTTAGAGTCGGACATGGCACCCACAACTCTGACCATGTGAGTTCTATCCATGAGCCAGTTGGCAACCCATCTCATGACATAGGGGTTAATGTTCAAGCTGGTAAGCTTATCTATAATGCCAGAGTGAGGAATGGTGTTGAAGGTCTTTGCGAGGTCCATGTAGGCTGTGTGGACTACCTTTCCCTCATCTACGGTCTTGGTAACTGTTTCAAAGAAGTCAACTTGGTTTAGGAGGCAAGATCTGCCTGTAACAAAGCCGAATTGGGTAGGGTCCAGTGTCTGGAGGTTCTCAATGTCTCTGTTAATGAGTTCCATGCTGATGCGCTCCATAGATTTGCAGACCAGGCTAGTCAGGCTTATAGGGCAATAGTTTCCAGGATCTGTTGTGGCACCACCTTTGTGGAGTGGGATAACTGTTGCTGTACACCATTCTTTGGGTACATAGCCTGTGGTAAGGCTGAGTTTGAACAGTGAATTTAGGTGAGGGTTTAGTTCACTTTGGAGTTCGTGTAAGACGCAGCCTGGGATACCATCTGCTCCCATTGATGCTGTGTTTTTGGCTTTGGAGAGGGCTGTTTTCACCTGTATGCCTGTGATGTCCGGGGCTCTACATTCTTCTGGGATGGACATGGGCCATTTTGGGGGTGGGGGGGTAAAGTTTGCACTGAACCTGTCAGCCAGGATGTTGGCAATGTCAATTGGTTCAGAGTATTTTTTGCCATTTTGCACTAGCTCAGAGCAGATCTGAGAGTTGCCACCTAGATTCTTGACATAGCTAAAGAAAGCTTTTGATTATCTTTAGAGTCTTTGGCAATTTTTCTTTTGAAACTGGCCTTGGATGATTTTATGAGGGATCGTAGTTTCTTGCTAATATTGATCAAGGATGCCTTTCCTTTTTGGGATTTTGCTCTATCATGTAATAGTTTCCTCCTTCTGTTGTATAGCTTATTTATGGCCGGGGACCACCAGACTGGTTTCCTCTTTTTGGAGGAGTGAGTCTTGGTTTTACTTGGGATGGCTCGATCCATGCATTCCTGTAGGTGTTCATAGAATACATTTGTAAAGGATTCTGCGGTTTAGGAAGCATTATCCTTTAGCAAGGGGGCTTTGAAACTTTCCACCTCGGTCTTGAGAAATGTGAAGTTTGCTTTTGAAAAGTTTTTCACATTGGTTTCCTTGACTGGGGGCGGGGTCAGGATGTGTATGTCCGGTGTGATTAGTTTATGGTCTGATCTTACCAGCGAGGGGTTTACCTCTGGTGTGAAACACTGATCCCCCATGTTGGTAATGATCAGGTCCAATATGTTGTCACCTCTTGTGGGAGTGGTGACAAGTTGTTCCAGGGCATATGAGTTTATAAACTCTAGGAAGTGTTGGGCAAAGGAGTTTGTACTTGAGTAGTTTTCCCAGTCAATGTTTGGGTAGTTGAAATCACCCAATATCATGGTGTTTGGTAGGACCTTCATATTTTCCAATGTTCTCAGGAATGCTGAGTGAAGGTCCTGAGACAAGGTGGGTGATCTGTAGCAAGCTACAATCTGAAAAGCAGCTTTGCCCACTGTTAGTTGCACATGGATGGTCTCCGAGGCCTCTTGCTGTGCCACTAACCTGAAGGTGTGGGTATCCTTTATAAAAATGGATACACCCCATCCTTTTGTATTTTGGTCCGGGTTCTGGGGCTGAAAGGTATGGTATGAGTTATAGCCTGGTAGTGCCGGGGTGCTCTCTGGAGCCTTGAATCAGGTTTCTGTTACAGCACAGATATTGATTTTCTCCATGCTGAGGAGTGCCTCAAGTGCGTGCATTTTGAGGTTTAGACTTCTGGCATTGAGTAGCATTACCCTCAATTTTTTGTTACTTGTGTTGTTTATGGAGGTGGGTTTGTCTTTTGAGCCTTTTCTAAAAAAGCCACTATGGGGGTGGCAAGAGCCTTGGCCAGTATTCGAAAGCCTAAGGGTGACAGGTGCAAGCCATCTCTGGCGAAGCAGCGTGGCTTGTCGAGCATGTCATCCCAGGCTGACAGACACTGGATCCACTTTGAATGACACCAGTAGCTAAGCCAATTGTTAAAATTAATCATTTTATCTTTATACTGTGGCATCATTCTTGGTGAGGGAAAGATGCTACTCAGGGTCAGGGTCATACTGGCCTGGGCTACATGATCAGAGAGCTCCTCTATGTCTCTTTTCATGTAGTCCAGGGAGATACGTCTCAGTTCATTCACACCAACATGGACAACGACAGAGTCATATTTGTACTTGTTTTGGAGTGACCTGAGTGCTTGTGTTATGTGGCGGTTCCTGGCACCTCACGGGCAGCTTACAGTAACTTTCTCCTTGTTCAGTCTAGTGAGTGAGACGTCAGTGTGCCTGACAATAGAGTCACCTATTACTAGTGTGTTGGGTGTGTTATTTAGCCTTAAGGGCTGTGATTGCGTGGCACACTGACTTTGTGAAGTATGTGATACGTGGTTGTTGTTAGAGGGTGGAGGTTGCTTGGATGTCTGCTTTGGAGGTCTCTGCTGCTTTGGTAGATTTTTATTTTGAGCCTCTGAGTATGTTTTTTTGTATTTATGTGTGTTGTTTGCTGGTGCAGATCTGACTGGTCTATGTGAGACTGATAGTGTGGTGCAAGTGTTTCCCTTCTCCTCCTGACTGACTGTTCCAGTCTTGGGTTGAGAGAGCTTGGCCTCCAGCCTGGCTGTATAGTTGCATCTCTCACATACATATGTGTTTGTTGGAAGGAGGAGGGGATTTTCTGTGTACATGAGGCAATTGTAACATTGCCTCAAGATGCCCAGATTCACCAGATGGACTGGAGAGTACACCTGAAACTGCCCTTTGAACACGCCTGTATGGATAAATGAACTGTTTTACTGATTGTCCGGTAGGGACGAATAGGGAGCCTTGTACTACTGTATAGTAAAGAGGGGTGTAGTGCTAGCATTTATTAGTGCTTACTGAGAGCTTAGAGCAAGTGCTGGACTGTAAAAGGAAGGTTAGAATGCTTAAGTTGAGAGTTTGACTAATTCCAAGGGAAAAATTGAAGAGCAGACTTCGTGGATCCGAGAATAGTTTAACCCTAGCTAACGGTGCTGCGCGGTGCGCAAAACTGCGCAAATGCGGGTTTTAAAGCAGGGAGATGAAAGAGAAATTAGCCCAAAACGGCCAATAAACTACTAGTTGCTGGGCTGAGACCACTCCTCCAGGGACAGATAGGTTGCTCAAAGCTCCCCACTCTCACTGGTGAACAGAGAAACTTCCTTCTATCCAAGTAAGGATATGGGCAACACAGGAACTTGTACCACAGCCCTAAATTCAGCAGAACCTGAAAACTGGACTAGACTAGCTTAGAAAAGGCGGGAAACAAGAATATTTTTTTGTTTTTTTTCTTTTTTTTCAAAAATACAGTAAACACCCTAAAAACACTTTAAATGCTCAGAACAGGCTAGCGCACTTCAGTGTGTAGCCTACAACAGTTAAACAGATGATTACAACACAAAAACGACTAAAAACGACTTTAAAAGTGCAATCAGAAAAATAAGTACAGTATGCAGCAAAAAATAGCTTTTTAGAGCACAGAAACGCTAGAAGATCGCATTTTAGGCGAAATTAGCAGTCACAGGAAAAAATGCAGAGAAAAATACTTAATCAATCCAAAGTCACTCTTTTGTCACTCTGCTGCTTGTAGGACTCTGCAAGAAACCACGAGGAGCTTTGCTGAGTTGTATACAAGCGCAAAACTGCGCAAATGCAGGTTTTAAAGCAGGGAGATGAAAGAGATAGAAATTAGCCCAAAACTGCCAATAAACTACTATTTACTGGGCTGAGACCACTCCTCCAGGGACAGATAGGCTGCTCAAAGCTCCCCACTCTCACTGGTAAACAGAGAAACTTCCTTCTATCCAAGTAAGGATATGGGCAACACAGGAACTTGTACCACAGCCCTGAATTCAGCAGAACCTGAAAACTGGACTAGACTTGCTTAGAAAAGGTGGGAAACAAGAATATTTTTTTTTTTTCAAAAATACAGTAAACTTACTCTAAAAACACTTTAAATGCTCAGAACAGGCTAGCGCACTTGAGTGTGTACAGGAGGCAATTCTGGGGTAAATTTTCTGTTTCCCATCTATAGATCCAAGTTGCACTTGAAAATGGACAGGTATAAACTTTATTTTATGTGGATGGAGAGTGTTCCACAGCAGCATTATCCTCTGCAAAATATACCTGTCCCTCCAAACTGTTCTGTTGATGTTGCAGAAGAGGTCTGACATGGTGATGTGCTGAAAAATAAAGGGTAATTGGGAAAATTAGGACTTGAATAACTTGGGTCTTCTTTCCCACAAATGGTGCACCGCAGAAGATAGTTAGTTAGTTGCTGGTGGTGGTCGGGGGTGGGGGCTATCCTTTACAACACCAAGGGCAGACTTGATAAAATTCTTCTGGGAAGTAGGGGAGTAAGCTCAATCCACTGCTAATTTACACAATTGCCAGATCAGGGACTGTTTGAGAGGTATGTTTGCCACTTATCATTAGTACAGATTTTTTTAAACAGTTATATTTTATTATAGTCTTAATGGTGATACTGTCTGCAGTTCTCAACTTCTTATCTACGGATTCAAGGACAAAGCTAAAATAATTAGGAACAAAAGTCAATGATCAGAAAGCATTTTAAATACAAGTACTGCTGCCTTAAAACACTAGTAGAGTATAAGGACTTAAAAAATGCCATGCATTTTCTTAAAATACTTTTGTAGATGTTGTAGGTGTGATTATTTGTTGATTGTAATCCACCACCATTTGTAAAGAACTGTTGATACTGTCAGGGCCAGTGAAAATTTTGAGCCAAAATCAGGGACTTCCCTGATAGTGTGTGTGTGGGAGGGGCAAGTTGAGTGGTATGATATTAGTGAGTAGGCACTTTCCATAAATAAACCACTCAAGTGTGACTTAAGCTCCACTATAAAGTCCTTTTTCTTACTGGGAGCAGTGCTTTTCATTGCCTGGCCAAGGCATTTGACACAAAACCCCACTCGGGCATTGTTGACAAACTCAAGAGGTTAGGTGCAAACCCATATGTCACGCAGTGGATAGCCAGCTGGCTCACAGATAGGACCCAGGAAGTTAGAACTGTGCAGTCCACCTTTACAAAGAGGCCAGTCACAAGTGCAGTCCCTTAGAGATCAGTCCTTGGACCGCTCCTTTTTGGCATTTATTTCTCAGAAGTCAAGGCCAACGTCAGTGGTCTCTGGCTGACTAAATTTGCAGATGATTACAAATTAGGAGCTATCATTGAATCTCAAACTGACACTGATGTTCTCCAGCAGGGGTTGACACAGACAAACAACTGGTGTCAGAGTCATGGGCTAAAACTAAATGCCAACAAATGCATAATAGTATCCTTTGGGAAGTCATCCATCCCTGGTAACTATCATATTGACAACACACCCCTAAGAATTGACCCAGTATTCAGGGACTTAGGAACACAGATAGTAATCTAGCCTTTGATCATCACATGTCTACAGTGGTGAGGAAATCATTCTATGTTGTGCAACTTATAAACAAAGGTATGACATCTAAGTCCAAGGAAGGCATTGTTCCACTGTATTCGGCATTCATCAGACCTATCATTGAGTACAAGAACCCCTTTGGTATGCACCTAACCGGGCATATCCAACAGCTGGAACGTCCACAGTGGTTCCTCACTAAAAGAATACAGGCCATACGTAATATGTCCTATGCAGACTGCCTCAAGGCCCTATCCCTGTATTCTGTCTCCTGCAGGCTTTTGAGGGGAGATCTATGCCTGGCATACAGGGCATTGTCAGACCCCACTCTGATGGACCTCCTACATATCCACAAAACAAACAGTACCAGAATTACCCATTCTAAAGACTTAAGCCTTGGCTGTGATATAAATAGGACCTGCTGGAGAGATAAGTATGTATCCCAGAGACTACCCCATCTATGGAATAAGCTTCCCATCCATGTGAAGCAGAGTTCCTCCCAAATCCATTTCAAGTGCAACTTGGACAATTGGATGGGAAACCGGAAATTCGTCCCTGGTTTGGCACCTATGTCTCTGATACAAACAGGTAACTTGTAAATGGTTCATCTCCCAGGCCCATGCTTACACTTATCAAGGGTATCATAGCTCGTCAGAGATTTGAGATGCATGGCTAGGCTTAAAAAGGCCCTTGTAGTCATTGGCCTAGTAAACACCTATGAACCTATGATAGTTTTAGGGTTATTTTTATGAATATGGCTTTATGTTTAGGAATACTTATTTTTTAAGATGGTTTCATAGGCAGACCATAATATTGAAACACACCACCTTTTTTACTTACATAAAGCAGAAGGATTACATGGCCACATTCTCTGAGACAACTTGTTCCATCTAGTTACATGTGCCCATTGCAGTTAATATAACCTTAGGATCATAGGAGATTACTAGGCTATCGACCAACATGTCATTTTAAGCCTAGCCATTTCAACCCAATGTAATACCGTAGAGGTACTAGTCAATACCCAGTATTGCATTTAGTGATGACTGCCTATGTCCAGGAGGGTTGTGGTTACTATTTCTGGTAAGAATTTACAGTACCCCATCCACTCATCCAGGTTCTTCTTGAACAGTGTTATGCAGGTGCTCTGTTTCACATGAATGGGTAGCTTGTTCCAAAGATGTGTCAGTTGCTGGGAGATAAATCTGTCTTTCCAGCATGTCCTATTTGAGTTGCAGGCCATATTTAAGTCCCTGGAACAGGAAGCCCTAAACTCATTTGATTTACGGGTATGCAGTAAGTTCATTAGGTTTAGGTCTTGGGCTGCTCTGTAGGCGAGGCATAAGTCTCCCCTAAGAAGTCTATATGATACAGAGTATAGTAACATGGATTTTAGTCAGTCCATATAAGGCACATGCTAGAGGCTCTTGATCCTTTTTGTTAGAAACCTCTGTGGTCTCTCTCTAATTGCTGCAGTTGTTTAGTATGGTACATACTGAATAGGGCGTTATACTCAATTATGGGGCGTATAAGTGCCGAGTGTAGGGGGGGTTATAATTTAATTTGCTGTCAATGCGATGCCTTTACTAATCAATTGAGCTATGTGGAAAGCTTTTCTTACAACAGTAGACACGTGTTAGTCGAAATTAAGGTCACGGTCAACCTGTGATCCCAGGTCCCTTACCACTTCATGGGTACTTAGGGTATTGTTATCTATTTGATAGTGTGAAGGGACATTGTTTGTGCTGAAGGGAATGGTGATGCATTTCTTTGCATTTAATTTGAGACTGTGACTAATACACCAGTCGTTGGTCTATGTGAGACCATCCTGGTGTATACTGACATCATTTGGGGATTCAGTGATTGCACCTAGTTTGCAGTCTTCTGTAAACTTGGTCAGCCACAACCCTTTAATTTTGACCTGAACTTCTGAGAAGTATATACCAAATAATAGGGGACCCAGCACTGACCCCTGGCACCCACTGGTAAAAGGTCTGCTGGTTGATGTGGAATCACCCACTTTGATAGTTTGTGCCTGGTTTGTGAGCCAGTTGGCAACCCACCTTCCAACAAACCCATCTAGTGTCTAGACAATATACCTACATATTGTAAGGCCTGCAATAATCAAATGTTAATATGAAAAGTATATAAACATTGACTTCCATTCTGAAAAATATGTCAAGTTTTAATACATATAAAAAAGACATGGCAAAACAGTAATCACATTTAAGTAAATTCCCAGTAACTGTAACTCTTAATCAGCTCACACATTGCAAAATGAAGTTTATAAACTTGAAAACTTCTTCAATCTGGTAAATTTCTGTAGCAGTTTCTAGGAACCAGTAAATTAAATAGTACGAATTATAGCTTTTGGTGAATAGTGCAAATTTATCCATCCAATGGATTACTACAAAAATCTTAATTTAAGCAGATGTTATGATGAGAGTGAGATTGCTTTTCAATTTAGGGAATGTTCAATATGGAGATGGGTCTCTTCCTGTTAGCTGATACCATATTCTGATTACCTTGCAGAAGATTAAGATTTGCTGTTAGTGGATCTTAGTGAACAGTGGATACTTAAATACATTTTCCCAGACTACTTTTCAGTCTCCATCTGTAATTAATACTTTCAAATATGAGCGGTAAAAGAAGAAAACAAGTCAATTCTTTTGTTATAAATGAGAGATACTGTGTTTGCTTGATGTTCTTGTCAGCCAGAATGAAATTTTATGAACAAGGGTGGAACTGTATGATAGTACTAAGAGTAGGTTTGTTGTAGTAATGCTATGGAAGTTTAAAGTAGTGTCTTGCATTTAGTTGCTACTGCATTGTTAGATCCTGAAGTGAGGCCAGCCCAGCCTTTTTATTAAGGTGGCACAGCATGAAAAGGGAAGAATCTGAATGAAATAGGGGTTTATTGACTAAAGAAAATGTAGGTTATCTAGTAACAGTTTAGATAAAATTTAATTCAGAATGAATCTTCATATTACAGAATATACTTTGGTAGTCAAATATAAGTTGGCAGGCTGTTTTTAGAAGTTTTATTAATAGTTTTATCAAGATACAGCAGGACCTTAGAGGATTGTAGCAGTAATGTCCACGAAAGAAGGTTGTTTCCATTTTTATTTATTTTATTTGTATTTGTTTAGCGGGCTAGAGCACTGATCTCCATGGACCTTTTTCAGTCTCAGCCTGGAAGGGTCTGGTTAAGTGATTTGCTCTTTGTCGCACAGTTAGGCAATGAAGGCTTTGGGAATCAAACCATGGCAACTAGACCACAGGAAGTAGCTTGTTAACAAATCCTTAATCCTCTGCTCCAATGCCAGATAAAGAGGTTCCCTGAAATCAATAATAATTTTTTTCAAATGCACCATCAGGTAGTATAAGTACAGGATTGTAATCTTTAAACCACCATTATCTTTAGAGTCTATCAGTTTGTTAAAGTGTAGCCTCGGAGTCCTGTTATTTCAGACACACAATATAAACATTATTTATCATTATAACATAATCTGCCTGCATTTTGGAGCTAGTTTTATTGAGAATGTAAAATAGTTTATGAATCATTTTAGGATAGGCATCTATGGTGTAAGATTGAAGGACATCTTGTCCCATCTATTTAAGTAATTCTGAAACTGGCTAAAAAGATGGAATTCAGGACAGGTTTGTGTTTGATTCCAGATATTTAATCTTGTGTGGAGATATTATTAGTTTGGAATGCTAAGCTGAATGTTTAATACTATTGTGAATTCTAGGAGCACAATGAGTAGATTTTTCAGGGTCTGACTTTTAATTTGAGATCCTGCTGTACTCTGAATCAGGCCAAGAATGCATTTCAGTGAATTGGATGGATTGTAGAGGTACATTAAACAGTGATCTGCAAAATATATCATCTTAATATATACATCATCTAACATAGTACCTGTGAACAAAGTGCATGGGATTATATAGAACAATGGTTCTAATGACAGAGTAAAGAAGTGAAAGGGAGGTAGAGGACACCCTTGTGTAAATTCTAGTCAATCGTTAAGAGAGGGAGAAGGGAAACCATTTATTTAGAGGCTGCTCTATAGAGTAACCAGTTGATGTTGATTGGGGGAAAAGAAAGGGGTACGTCTAGGACATAAATGGAATATATACACAACCAAAGACTTTACTGACATTAAATGCATAGACCATCTCTTGCTTATAGGTAGCTTTGATATGATATGCAAGTGCTTCCAACATAATATTTTTCTTTGTCTTTCTGCCCTCCATGAAACCTGTAAAATATAACAAACATCCAAAATTGAGAGATAAACAGTAGTTTAAATAAAAAACAATATTTCACAAAAGCAAAATGATCACTGACCATGGTTGTATATAAAATACCACTTTATTAACAAAAAGTAAAAACTTTTATACCATAAGGCACTTTTTCAGACCAAATAGCATAATTAAACCCCACAGATTTATATATAGCATTCAGATAAAACCTCGTAATAAACTAAACAAATTATGTGACTTGAGGACCAGTTTTAAAGAAAGTGCATCATTCATTCCAAGTCCTGCAGCAGAACATAGCTTGATAATCCACCTGTATTCAGATTTCTTGGTAATATTGATATCACCTGCTCCCAAAATGAAATTCAAACCTTGTAAAGCCATGAACTTAAATACATGCACAATCCCATTCAGGTTGAGCATGTTTAGCTAGTGCATTTATTAACCTTTCTTTTACACTGTTATACAAATGTTCCAAAGTATGTTCCTTGAATGTTTGATTAGTCTTGCCTACATAAAAACAAGCATTCACAGCAACTAGCTAAATAAACTAAGTTTGACACTTGATCCCATTCAGCTTAACATGTTTAGCTAGCAAATTTGTTAACCTTTCTTTATTAATATCAATCATTTGTTTCAAAGTACATTTCTTGAATGTTCGATTAGTCTTGCCCACATAAAAACATGAACATTTGCAGTAACAACCTAAGTAAACTAAGTGTGACATTATGCAATTTGCTAACAGCTTCAGTGTATAATTCTTACCTGTGTCAGGATGTATAAAGCTAGAGGTTCTAAGTATGTGCCCACAGAAACTACAGTTATAATGGATGCATGCCATTAGCTCTTAGACTAGCATTGATTGTTGTAAAACTAACTTGTTTGTTTATAACATAGTTGTCTTTTCAAAGATCTTTGGATGTTCATCATATTGATCACTGTTGCAGTAGCCTTAGCTATATGGCTTATATCCTACCAAAGATTTAACAGCCGGTTAGCTTCCAAAGCTTCAGGGCACCTTCCACACACTCAAACTGTCAGGTAGCTCAAGCTGAGATGACTTAAAGACAAGTTTGGCCACCAAGCCCTTCAGAGCTTTACTGCCACCAAAGAGTATGCTCCTCCAAGGCTTTCAAGCATTGATGGTCAGTTGGTGCTGTTCCTTTGCTGGGCAGATAAGTTTCCTTTGCGGGGAAAAAAACTAATTATTGTTTGAGTGTTATCACTTTCCTCTTCAGGAAAGTTATTTTAAAGCTAGGAGTTTTCCATTTTAATGGACTGTCATGAAACTGTATTGTACTTTAAATGGGAACACTCTTTTTTCCTGTCATTTTAAAAGCTTTGTAAAGTAGCCAATAAACCTTTGTTTTTCCTGTGGAGAAATTGTGTTTATTTTACTTTTTGAAACTGGTAAAGTGTTTTAAAGTGTTTTTTTACTGTGTTTTTCTGTGAAAAAAGTAACTTTTAAAGACTTGTAGTCTTTATTGACATTTGCTGCTTGTCTTCCCCAGGAAAGAGGCACCATTTTCAGCTTGACCATGGAACAAAGTACTGGTCTCACAGTCAGTCCTTTTTCCAGCAACAAAAGGAAAAAGTTAAGAAACTGTTTGCCACCACAGCAGGCTAGCAGTTTCCCTCAGCTGCAGGTGGGTGACTCTGCTATGGCCATTTGTGTATGTTAGACCGCTCATCTTTTGCAACAGATCCCTCTGGTGTAGCACCTACAGCCACTATGGACCTGGAGACCTGGAGTTAGCCATGTCTTCTCAGTTGTTGGGGTTCCCTAAGTGGGTAAGGGAAAGCCACCCTTGTTGGTAGTGAGAGAGGGAACAGGAAGGGCTTTCTTTCTATGTTGGAATGCTGTGCTCTGCCCATCATTAGGAAAGCAGCTTCTGCCATTAGTATCATGGCTGACCCCATTTTTCCTGTCAAAAAAGAAACAAAAAAGTAAGCAGTGTCTACTCATCCTCACATTTCCTTAAACAGGAGTAGTTTACTGGGTTGGACTCAGGGTTTACCTTAGAGTATTGATCCTTCTTGTGAAGTAGTTTCTGGAAAAAAAGAAAGACCTTTTTTCCTAAAGGGATTCAAGATTCTGAATCTGAACAAGAAGATGAAGGGACAAATGCAGGGTTTTCTCCTCAGATTTCTGATTAAGACTTATAGGAGAGCTCAGTTTCTGATTCTGCATGTGAGGGGAATCTGTTTAGCTGATTCTGTTGAAAGAATGTGTCAGTGTTTACAGTGGGAGACATTGATGTTTCTCAGTTCCTCAGAAAATACTGAGTTGTTACAGAAGGAAATTTCCAGATCCTGTACCCTTTCTTCATGTTCTGTCAGCTTTAGAAGATGTATGTGTTACTACCTGCAATTTTCCTGATAGTCAACCAGCTGCCCCTAAAAAGACAGATAGGATATATAAAGTTCCTCAGCATTTTAATTTTTTTATAAATTATTCTCAAACCTGACCCAGCAGCTACAGCTTTAGTTGATCCCACTGCTGCTACACACTAATTTCAATATTACTATTTCAGATATGGATGGGAAAATTATTGATAAGCATGGGAAAAAGTGTATATGTCTACAACAGGCTTGTATGTTAAAGTTTATTCTCGCTAACTGTGAAAGTATGAGGAATGTTTTATCCACAGTTTCTTCTTGTAAGTAAAAATCTGCTTTAAATAATTTAATTTAATCTGTTGCACAGGTAACTACTCATTGTTTTACAGTGTGTATATGACTCTGTTAATACTTCTTCCAGGGACACGACCACTGGTATTGTTTTGAGGAGGTTTGCATGGCTGCATTCTGAGAACCTCCCAAATGATGTTAAACATGAAACTTTAAATTCCACTTTGAAGAGAGATTTATTTTTCCCCATCAGCTGCAGAGATGATCAAAAAGTGTGATGTCAAGGGTAAGCTGGTCCAAGGAATCTCTAAGATTTTCAGCCTCCTTTTCCAAAATTTTTAAGGGATTCTCAACTTTTCATCCAGTTTTGGCAAAAAGCAGAATAAACAGTCTCAACAAAATACAGGTAAACAAACATAGAAATGTCAAGGGGGTGCCAAAAAAGAAATCTCAAACCTCCCAAAACCAAGGATAGCCCAACAAGTCTGAGTGACTACTCAAGAGACCTTGTGACCCCCCCCCCACTCCGGCCCTTTTTTTCTTCCAGAAAGTCTGCACCTCCATTTTTCTCTTTGATAACAGATAGTTTCAGACAAATGGATTCTGAAGATCATTCATCAATGTTACAGATGGCAGTAAGAGGAAATTACTCATTTCCAGAGAGTCATTCATCATCCTCCAGATCAGACTTTTTTTGTTTCCTCTGGTTCTTCATCTCATATTGTCCCAAGGAGTGATAGAACCAGTTCCTCCTTTCCAGGTGGGGGAAGGGTTTTATTCAAGGATGTTCTTAGTGCCAAAAGAAAATGCTTGGAGACCAGTTCTGGATATTTTTTTTTTATAAACCTGTTTCTGATAAAGCTGAAATTCAAAATGATGTCACTTTACAACCTGTTAGCTCTTCGTCCTGTTTTAAGTTTCCTGATAACACTCAACTTAAAAGATGTTTATCATCACATCCTTATTTATCCAGACTTCAGATATTTCTTAAGGTATGTGTGTCTGGATCATATTATCAATTCTCTATCTTATTTTAAATTCTATAAATCTTTTGGATTTCTAATACCATGGACCCATCCCTAAGTGAAAGTATGATTAAAGTTCATGAAATCAGTATTGTTTCAATCTTTGATGTCAGCCAGAAGTGCACTTTGCAGCACCCCCATTTTACCTAGTAATGACTCCTTGTGTAATTCATATGGATTTACATGTATCGGTAAGATATCTAAGTACGATTGTAAATTCTTTTTTATAAGACCCATTGCTTCTACTACTACTGGAACTGTCTGGGTATCTTTCTTCTACATTGCCATTGTTTTTGCCTGCATATCCCAGTATTTTATAACTTTGTGTCTCTACCTTACTATTTGGACTGTCCACTGCACTGAGTGTTCACAAAGTATCTAGCTCCAGTTACAGATCATTTCAGGCTACAAGATATCCACATTTTTCCATGTTTAGACAACTTGCTTATATCTGCAGTCTTTTTCAAATGATCAGGAATCCCTTTTGGGTGAGCGATCTCTAACACAAGCTGAAATTCCAAGAGAACATTCAAAAGTTTTTTGACTTCTTCACACAGGATTATCTTCCAGGGATGTCACCTAGATAGCTCAGTTCAAAGAGCTTTTCTTCTACAGGGAAAAATAGATCTATATCTAGATCTATTCCTAAGGTTTTCCACTTAATCTTCAGTTACTGTGAGGGAATACCTCTGGATTTTGGGTTTCATGGCTTCTGTGAATCTCATGATACCTCTGACAAGAGTCTGCATGAGGCTGACACTGCGGTATATGTAGTCTCTTTAGTCCAAGTACCAAGACCCTTTGTTCTTTTTTCAAATCCCAGTGCTGGGGTTTATCAAAAGAGAAATCATTTGGTGGAGACAACAGATATACTTAAATCCAGGTCTCTGCTTCCTTCTATCTGTTACCAATCAAACCAGTCACCACATAAGCTTCAGACTTAGTTTGGTGAGCATTTTCAAGAGAGAGAAAAGTGCAGGGTGTGTGGGACATCAAGGAAAGTCACAAGCACATAAATATGAAAGGATGCTTGCCTTGATCAAGGCACTTAACTCTCCAAATCATTTTTGGTCTTTGGTCTCCAGAACCTCTTCAAGTTGTTACAGACAATACCACAGTCATGTGGTACATCAACAAGCAGGGGGACCAGGTCATACTCCCTTTGCAGACCAGTCATGTTAGCTTGGTATATAGCTTCAAAGCACAGTCTCACTCTACAGGCATCCTACATTCCATCAGAGCAAAACTGCATGACAGACAAGATGATCAGGACCAGGGCAGACCCTCATGAATGAAAGATAGATCAGGGGGTCTCCTGGGGTTCGATACATTTGTGGGGAATTCCTCAAGTAGACCTGTTTGCCTCCTCTGAACAATTAACTGCCAAGATTCTGTTCCAGAACTCGAAGCAAGAAGGCCTGAAAGACATACGCCTTTTCCTTTCTTTGGACAAAAATGTTCCTGTATGCTTTACCACCCTTTCCAAAAATCTATAAGACCATTGTGGTGGCTTCCTTCTGGCCCAGGCAACCATGGTTCACCCTTCTTTCAGAAATGGGCAGGGACAATTACAGCAAGCTTCCCTACAGACTGGATCTATTCACACAAGAACAGGGGGTGTTTGAAACATCCCAACATCAATCATCTTCAATCGACTGCCTGAATGATAAGGTCTTAAAGGAGAACCGCACCAACAGACGAAAAAAAAACATGTTTATTTCATCATGACTTGATGTTTCCTACATTTTTAACGCCACTTTTGGACTCTCTATACTTTTTTGTATTTTTAAATGTAATTCCAGAGTCTGCCCACATGGGGTCTGGGATCTTGATTTTTTTAGTCTACCTCTAGGTATCCCACAATGAGAGTGTGTGTGTGTGTGTGTGTGTGTGTGTGTGTGTGTGTGTGTGTGTGTGTGTGTGTGTGTGTGTGTGTGTGTGTGTGTGTGTGTAATATTTGTTTACTGGGGTAGTGCAGAGATCAGCGCTGACCAAGTTCAAGATGAGCCTGGATGAAATTCAGAACATTTTGTGAAGACCGATAAAAACTGCCAGCCTAGCCAGATAGAATTTTCTTGATAATTCTGTCATTTGTAAATATTAATGTAAGCCGCAGGCGTGTTCTCTTAAATGTGAAAAGACTGCATTGGATATTGAGCTGCAAAAATGTAACAACAGTGCACTCTGCTGTAAGAAAGCTAAGTCAAGCATTTTATGACTGTCTTTGATGTCAAAATTCAGAGCTGATATGTCTAGAGGGATGCATCCTGCCTATTATTTTAAGACCAGAGTTAATGGCTAGAATTTGCATGTATAAATGTCCTTTATTGCTCTGGTTTCTGACCAGGTGTAAAGAATGTAAATGTAGTTTCTGTTAGCCTGGGAACACCAGAGAAGTGTGAAGAATGATGTCATGTGAAGCAGCTCTGTGTTATCAATTTAAAGAGAGAGAGAATCAGAGAGCTCAGTGCATTTTGTCTTGAGAACATCCAACATCACCAGCACTGCTTTGCTCTTTATGTAAGTTATTTAGAACTGTGTTTTCTCTTAGAAATAGCAAGGAATTAGGAATATTAGATTGTGTTTTTCCTGTGATATCTGAACTCTTGACTACTGTGTAGTAAGAAGTATTGTCTTGTGTTTTTATTATTTATTATTAAATATTTTTAAAACTTTCAACTGTGGCTGTTTTATGTACAGTTAATTTAAGCTCTAGAGTACATTGCATGTATATAGTGGTACTGTACCAAGTCACTCTAGTAAGCCTTGACTGTTCAGTCACACTTACCATTTGGATAATAATATTGCACAGTAATAATTGGACACCCTTTCAAAAGTGCCTTTGAGTAGCTGATATTAGTGGGTGGTGGCAGCTGGTACTACATTTTAAACTGGGCAGAAATGGGGCACAGCTGGAGAACCTGTGCCAGCCTTCTCCAGGAGTGTCTGTGTGGTTGTATATAACTCTTAACTCAAAATGTGTGTGTGTCAGCTACTTGGGCAGGGACACGAAGCACTGATTGGACAGAGAGGGTGCTGGAGGTTTTAGCTTGCCCACTAGGCTGAGATCTGGACCCTATAGCTGTGCCAGTGGGGAGTCTTATTGGGGACCTGGAGAGAAAGGGAGAAACCAGCCACAGACTGACTGTGATCTCTGTGTGCTCTTAAGGGAAATTGTACTTTACTGTGTGTGTATTTATTATCCTTTCCCTATATGGACGCCCCTCACTGGTGTTAGTGGTGAGGATTGAGGCTCCTTGATTGCTGGGCCAGGGCACGGGTGTCACACATTTCATAAGCAGAAAAGACAGATATGTAAGCAGTATCACAAGTAGTTCAGATTAGACTGCATACTGCATTCTATTGGTCCAATATTTACATTAGTTAGGAAACGGGGTAAACATTCAATAATTCTTTGAGGGCAGCAGAGAGGTGTAAAGGACAGATGGATAATGTGTTATGTTATTTATTTAGTTTTTGTTGACCAGGCTAGTCCCACTAGGATTGTGATCTGCCTGCTGTGATGTGACATGGATGCTTTGTGCTGAATGCCAGTACCTGTGTGAATGGACATCTGTGTGACAGGCTGCCATAATATGATATTGAGGCTTGTCACAGACTGCCTTGCAAATGAAATCTAACAGCTACTCTGCCCTTGCACTGTAAGCAAAAGAAAGTCATGATGGGGCAAACGAGATAATATAAATGATAGATGATCACTTCTTGAAGGCTGTTTGGCCGAGTCGCTAAAGTGCAATAAACAAGTGGAATAGATTCAGGTGTTGCTTTTTTATCTTGAATTTGTTTTTCTGAATTCTTGGATTCAGTGTTTGCTGTGTTTTTTTCAAAAAAGATAATATATTGCATTGTCAGGTCATGGTATATACATTTTTTGATGGGGGGGGGGTGCAGTATGGCTGTAACAGTGCAGTTCAGTGCTCTGGATCTACATCTTTCATGGCTGGGGGTACAGTATGACTTGTTTGTAAGGGATTTCATCATTTTTGCAGCTGTGATAATGGTTTCTGTGGTAAGGTTACCAATACATTTATTTGTGTACACAGCCTCCCAACCAAGCAGCCAAAGCAGTGAGCCAAGTTGCCTCCCTCTACCTAGGATTGGTGAGCCACCTTGTTTGTGTATAAGAAGTGAGGTAATTAAATGCACTAGAATAACTCTCCAGTCAACCCAATATCATATTCATGGGGAAATTAACTATACCATTATAAACTGAGAATCCTACACAACCCCAGACTCACAGGCTCAAACATTCAAGCTAGTCCATATGCTCACTAGGGGTGCAAAGATACTCGATCTAACCCTCATGAACATAGGTGAAGGTTACATCTCCCCTACCTACACACACACACACACACACACACACACACACACACACACACACACACACACACACACACACACACAGTGTAACATCCTCACAGATCAGGTGAGACCATACCATGAAGCTGTCTCCTTTGAAATAAAACCTAGGACACTAGCTAGATCTAGAACATTCAGGAGTTAGTCCAAGGCAAACAACCTACTATTGTGTCACTCTGGCAAAATTTAATGAAGTTAATGTAGTTCCCTAGCCTAATGACAATTGTAAGGCATTTTGTAGCAGTGTCAACAACCTCAAAGGCAATACACACCAGTATGCTAAACTAATTGTAAATTAAGATACCTACACTGAGCCAGGGGATTCAGCAAGTCAACTCTGACTTTATCCTGCTTTCTCTCCTTAAAGGCCAACAACGCTGCATCACTGGGTCTTAATAATATCCCAAACTTCCTCCTAGATAGCAGGAAACATGACCCGAAGGGCCCAATAAAATTATTATTTAACTATAGCCTTCAAGCAGACTTTATGCCAAATGAGTGCAGCACTGCAACTGTTATACCTCTGCACAAGGGCAGGCCATCTACCGGCCAGGGTAATTACCAACTTAGAAGTCTGACTAGTCTTGCATGTAAAGCCATAGAAAAAATTATTGTGGATATGATAAATAATGACATCGACAACCATCAGACCCTGGACCTAACCCAGTTTGATTTAGTCAAGGGCAGGTCATGCCTGCTCAGCTTGGTAGACTTTAAGAAAGTCATCAAAGCAATGGATGAGGGCAAAATGGTGCATATGGCCTACCTTGACCTGCCAAGGCATTCTACATCATACCCCACTCCAGCATTGTAGACAAGCTCATGAGATTAGTTGTAAACTCCTATGTCACCCACTAGACAATTAGCTGGTTTACAGGTAATTCCCAAAAAGTCTGCAAAAAGGTTAGTCACTAGCAGAGTCAGCAAGTGGTTGGTGCTGGGGAAGCTCCTTTTTGGCATCTTCTTCTCTGAACTAAAGTCTAATCTCAGTGGCCTCTGGATGACCAAGTTCACAGGCAATTGCAAACTAGACACATTTATAGAATCCTCCAAAGACATAGATAGTCTCCAAGAAGGCCTGATACAAACTAATAACTGATTAAGAGTCATGGCCTAAAATTCAATGCCAAGAAATGTATAATAGTAATCTTGGGTAAGACAACCATTCAAGGAGTAGGCTTTTGTGAATTCAGTATTTAACACTGTTATTTAATACTGGTAGTCTGTCACCATACAGGAGGCACTCAAGGTGAATAAGTAATGCATTCTGTCCAAGCAAGGCAGTATTTTCCAGTCAGTGCATGTTCTTTCATCTGTTGTCTGATGTGAGGATATGAACCTGGATGTCTTTATAATAAATAACTTTATTTTCATTGTAATAAGTAACATGGAGAGCTTTAAGAAACACCAGTAGTGGTATCCTGCCATTAAAAAGGATGGGAATAAACATATTTAAATAATCACAATAAATAGTAACACGTGGGATGGATTTATAAAGAGGAATGAAAAATTGAAGTGGTTGGAATCTGAACAGTGAATGGTGGCTGCATACTGAGTTACAATGTGTGAAAAATAAATCAGAGAAAAGGCATTAACAATAATGTGCTGATTTAAGAAAATTACATCAGACAACTTGAATAAATCTGCCAGTTGCAAAAGACAAACTACAGGGAGCAAATACAGACAAAAGTACAATAAGAGGTGAGTGGCCCAAGACCATACATCTCAAATGTCCCTGATTTTGCAAAATGCTCATTTTTTAATCTTTCTTTTGAACTGGCCCTCATAAGTTCTCAGGTAATCAGTGGTAATAATAATGTTATAATTTACACTTGAAAAAAAGAAAGGGAATGGAAAAGGTTCCAGCTGCCTGGGTACTTCCTCACAGTGAAGATTGGTTGCTAACTGGCCCTCAGAAAGGATCAAGATCAGATGTTGATGCTATGTGCTGTGGCATCTCCAAAGCCTCTTTAGGATCCAAAATGGGTAGCTGCCCTTCCAGGAAGCTGAACTTTAAGGATAGCAGGATAAAAAAGTCTGTACCTAAACTTAAGCGGTCTCTCTAACTTAACAGCTGGTAAAAAAGCAGCTCTTAACTTCCTAGTCTACAGGCAGTAATCATTATCAACCAGTACTATAGATGCATCATTTTTAATTATTTTCCCAAGAGACCAAAAATGTGATGAGTCCTCTCCTTTAAAGTGTAAGAGGCAAAACATACTAAGACCAGTGTATGGGAAATTTTTGCCAGCAGTGGTCAGTACATAAACATGATGTGCTCTTAGAGAGATCTGCTGAAGGGATTTGGTCCAGTCTGCTAGTTTCTGCAGCATGTAACAAGCACAGTCTTTCCCTTTGCCCTTTTTGGGGATGCCCATAAATAAGAGGTTTTTATGATGTGCCCAGTCCTCCAAATCATGTCATTTTAGCTGCAATAATTCAATTCAGACTTCATTTCTTGTGGCTTGATGTTTTAGGTCTCTTGTTCCCTCCGAGAGTATCTGCAGATGATTAGAGTTCCAGAAAACAGCTTGATTCAACTCATTGAAGTGGGTGGCCATTGAATCTTTAATTTCTGTCTACTGCTGACTGACTTTCTACAGTTCATGCATTATACATCCAAATTTATTCAAATCCTCTGCCACCATTATGGAAGAAGCCTTGTCAGTCTTGATGCTTGAGAAAGACAGTAAGAGACATACTTTGGTTTATATAGACAGGAAGATGATTCCAGAGAAGTGGTATTCTCTATGAGATATGTCTATCCATTCATGTTCTGTTTAAGTTTCAGAAGAGATTGAGATCTCATGAGAGTGTGTTTCTGCCACTATTGGAACTGTGGATGTATAGTTGGTCTGAAAGGATGAGGTCAGTGAGACAGAGATTGCCCCTCAGCAGCCTGTAAGACACCAAAAAGGGGGACAGATTTTTGAGACAATCACGTAGCTTTTAAGATTTAGGCCCTTGATTTTCTTAGTGAGAAAGCATTATAGTTGGTCGAGTTGTGTCAGCTGTTTGGGCAGGTACATAGCGAAGGGGCATTATACTAAATGATTGGTCTAATGAGTGCATAATACAGTGAAATGATCTCACTGGACCTGGATACCATACCTTTATTAATAAGCTGTGCAATGAAAAAGGACTTCCTTACAGCAGTGGATATATGATGATCGAATGAGAACTCATTGTCCACATGGGTTCCCAGGTGCCTCACTGCTGGGTCAATTTTCAGCGGTGTATTGTCAATATGATGGTTGCATGAATGTCATGCTTGCCAAAGGATACAATTATACATATACTGGTGTTTGGTTTTAGGGTGTGGCTTTGACACCAGTTATTTGCTTATGAAAGACCTTCTAGAAGGATCTTGGTATCTTCTGGATAGTTTATGATAACAGCAAGTTTACAATCCTCTGCCAACTTGATCAGTGATAAGTCCTTAACATTAGTGTTGACCTCTAGACACCAAAGTGTAATGGCCCAAGGATTGAAACCTGAGGAAGAACACTTAGTGACACGTCTTTTGGAGAAGCTACATCCGCCCACCCTAATTTCCTGGGTTGTATTTGTGAAACAGTTTGCAATTCAATGAGTTAATAGGGATTTACATTTATCTGGATGAGTTTATCAACTATGCCTGAGTGGAGGATGGTGCTGAACAACTTTGCAAGGTCTAGATATACAGTGTGTATAGATTTTCCTTCATCCATTGTTTCAGTAAGCTTTTCAGAGAAACTGACCAGATTAAGTAGGCAGGATCTGCCCTTGAGAAAAACAAAGTGGCTTAAGTCTAGACTTTGTAGCCTCCCTATATCCTTGTTTATTAGTTCCATGATGACTCTTTCCATAGCATTGCAGATTATGCTGGTCAGGCTTATAGGTCTGTAGTTGCCCTGGTCAGTTGACTACCCACCTTTGTGCAGGGTGGGGGTGACAGTTGCAGTCCTACACTCATCTGGTACAAACCCAGATTGGAGCTGATATTACAGAGTCTCTACTGGGGATTTGGCAGATCCTCTTTCAGGCTGACCAGTAGGCATCCTGGTATGTAATCAGGCTCTACTGAAGCAGTGTTCTTGGTCTTGAGTAATGCTTTGAGGATTTGTTCCTGGGAGATTTGTGTGTGTGTGTGTGTGTGTGTGTGTGTGTGTGTGTGTGTGTGTGTGTGTGTGTGTGTGTGTGTGTGTGTGTGTGTGTGTCTGTGTCTGTGTCTGTGTCTGTGTTTGTGTGTCTGCGTGTGTCTCTGTGTTTGTGTGTCTGTGTGTGTGTGTGCGCATGTGGATGCTGTAATGTGATCTGGAAGTGTGTGTGTGGGGGGAGGGTGGTGTTTGAGCTAAATTTATCTGCTAGTAGATTGGCTTTTTCTTTAAGATTAGAGTATGTGATATCATTTACTATTATCTCTGATCAGTTTTGAGCATTAATTTTGAGGTTTTTAACTTAGTTTAAAAAGGCTTTGTGATAATTTGTTTAACTAACTTTGATAGATTTGAACAGGGACTGGGGTTCCCTGTAAAGTTTGGCAAGAGTGTTTTGCGCTTTTGGGGGTTACATTTATTTTTACATGCAATGAGCTTTTTCCTTTTATTATAGAACCTATTTATATTTGGGTTCCACCATAAGGGATTATTTTTAAATTTTGTGTTACATTTTTTCAAAGGGAGAGCAGATGTTTCTATACAGCTATTTACATCTGCATAGGATTTGGCTGTGAAGGATTTTACGTTTGTATTGGGGTCATTAGGGTGAAAGGGAATGCTGAATTTTGCCAGGTTGTCACTCAGTTTTAGTAGATTCATTTTAACATAATCTCTGAATACTGAGTTATTGGAGAAGACTTCTGGCTTCAGTCTTATTTTGACTAGGTAGCATGTTATAATTAGAAGGGTAGATGTGTCTCTTATTGGTGAGAACTAAGTCAAGGATTTTCTGTCTCTTAGTAGGAGTGTGGGCTAGTTGATCCAACAAGTTTGTATCTATGAAGTCTAGAAATCTCAGGGCATACATGTTTGGGGCTGTATAAGTTTCCCAGATGACTGAGGGATAGGTGCAGTTCAATAAGAGAATGGTGTTGGTGTGAATGCTTAGGGCTTACAAACTAGTCAGGTAGGAGGTATGGACCAAGGGGAACTTAAAGTGTGTCCTATAGTTAGCTATAATTGCTATGAGGTTTTGTGAATGGCAAGTTGGATATGGAGGAGTTCCAGGTCACTATCTTGTCAAACAACTCTGGCAAAGAAATTTTGTTTTATGACTATAGAGACCCCAACCTGTTTAGTGCCTTCACCTAGTACAGTAGATATATGAATGCATTGATGGGGTATTATCAGTGATGAGCAAAGGAGTCTGTTGTCATAGCAGACCCTCCAGAATATCATAGTAGTCCCTCTAGAATCTCATAAACCATTTAAATTGCTTGCCCTTTGCATTACCCCACAAGGCCTCCTAATATACCAGAAGCCAGTCTGATATGGTTACTAAACAACAGCAACTTAGGCATAATCTGTATTGTATCACAGACCCTGACTGGTCATGCCTCATTTTCTCTAGTGAAAATGTATCCCTGCACAGCACAAATCAGATAATCACATTGCCTCTCAAACTGGTACAGTTTTCAGAAGAGCAAGTGTACTAGACTGGATACTAGTATTTGATGCAGGCAATATTTATATTGCTGTAGTACTAGCTGGCTGTGATCACTACACTGTTTTCTTTTTTTTCTTTCTTTTTTTGATCATCAACCATCATTCTATCTATTTATTTTGAATTTGTGAACCAGGGTAGAGCACTGATCACATTGGACCCATTTCAGTCTCCACTAGGAGAAAACACAATAGATACATGACATTATATACAGAGAGAATGATAAAATGCAATATGTACATATATTATATATGAAGCGACTGTCATAGCTGGCTTGAGAGTACAAAGGCAATAGATCACCTTGTTCATTTAATTATTATTATAGCCCTCCATCATGTGCTAACCATGCTACAAGTCCATGGCAGCTGACCCAACTATCTATGCTAAAAATAAATGATCCAGATTTAGGCTATAAATAAATAATGGGCGCAGCGCAGAACCAGGGATTACAAGTATGTTACAGTATCAATTCAATTTGTCTATAATAAAATTCACAAAATGGCTTCATATGATCAGTTTAACCATGCATTGGTAAAGTGTGTTAAAATAACCAATTAATATAATAATAAGAAAGAGAATAAACAGCGCAATGAGAGGAAAAAGAAGAAAGCTACAACAAATAACAGCAAAAAAAATGGGAAAAGGGAAGGTCTGTCTAAGAGATTTCAGCCAAAGTGGCGTAGTAGTGTTAGGATTTACTAATTCTAATCTACTATTGAATAAGAGAGTCCATGGGTGGGATTTCTGAAGAACTTTTTCCTCAGCAATTTGCCATCTCTATCAGAATGACTGTCTCAGAGATCTGTGTGACACGGGTGACTTTCTAGTTTCTAGTGGATGCCTTTTTTGAAGCTGGTAGCAACAGATTCAGTAAATTATTTTTGCTTAACTCTATATCTGACTCAGGTGGCATCTATGCAAAAATTTAGATTTGTTCAGCTCAAAAGAAGATGCCAACAGGTGGAAACATAAAGACTGGTGCTCTATCTTAAAATCACACATCACAGGACAATCTCAGAAAACATGGAGCCAGTCTGTGCTGGCATTCTCTCTCACACCTCCAACATAAATGACTAGTACTTGGGAACATCCTTTGCAGTCTGACTGGAGTGTAAAAAATGTACAAAGGCACTGCCATTCAAAGAATCTGTACCTGCATGATCTAGTGACATAGCGCAGTATAAGTAACACAGTGGTCCACAGTTGAGGCAAAATCTGGTATTTCAGGTCCCCTTGCCAAATAAGTCTATAAACCTGTGTAACCTCTTTTTTAGTTTCTACTGAAAAAAACAACAAGGCAAAGTTCCGGAGACTATAGTTATCTTAGCACATTTGTTCTTTTAATGATAGACAAGAACTTCTTCAGAAAATACAAGCTGTATTGAAGAAGGAATTTAAAAAAAAATTGCCATTTAAATCACATGATCACGAACAACAAATATTGAAAAGATCCAAATGAAATCAATGTAAAACTTGCTCTTAATTTAAAGCTACAAAACTTAAATAGTTAAAAAGTAACACGGTATGTCATAATATCAAAAATGTAATCAATAAAAACTTCATGTTGATTAAAATCTATAAAAATAGATTTTAAAGTCTCTGGCACTTGCAGAAAACATTTAATATTTATGCTTTCGTTAAGTCCAAGAAAATGATCCTGTACTAAAAGAGTCAAGGACAAAGAAGGAAAACTTTCTGAAGTCTGGGCAGAGAGAGACATGCCTGGTTACAGTGTTGTTGCCTTTTTTTTTCTAATAGCCAATGTATGTTCATATATTCTACGACAAAATCACCTGACAATCTTGCCAGTGTAGAAACTAGGGCAAGACTCACACAGGGCCAGATACACTACACAAGTAGAATTAGAGTTATATCTTTCATGTGCCCAAAAGTCTAAATTTAATGGTTTGAAATGTATGAATGCAGAATTGCTGATGTATCTGCACTGTCTACAGTTACTGCACTTGACAGTCCCCATTTTGACCTGTTTGTTTGGTTGTATTATTTTGTTACCTTCAAGAAGAGGCTTCAAATTGAATGGTTTCTTATAAGTGAAAAGTGGTCACTCTCCAATAATCTTAGTCAATTCTGCATTGCCAAAGAAGATTTTCCAATTGTCCATGATGGTAGTTCTGTTCAGCATCATATCTTTTGAGATAAGAACAGGAAAAGCTCTTCTGCATTTTTCTTCTCCAGTGAATGAAGGAAAAGAAGTGTTGCTATTGATTATTGACAGTCTGCCACCACTGTTTGACAAAATGGGATGAGCCTTGTCATCCCTGAGAACCAGTACTTCTCTTTCAATGCCTGTCAGCCAATCTAAGCTGTACCTTCTGTCAATAAAAAAATCCCTTAGTTGGAAGGATTCATTAAAAAAAAAGCACTGTTATCAGTGGTCAGTCCACTTAAACAGATGTACTGACCCCTTACAACACCCTTTTTTATATGAGGAGGGTGTAAGCTATCCTTATGTATGTACTGTTTCACAATGTTTCTTTTCTGTGAATCATGCTGCAAAAAGTCTTGGTGGTATGGTCAAAGGACAAAGCAATGTCAAGGTAATTAATGTTGCCACCAAAACCACACACCATAAATCGCAAGAATTCAGTTCTTTTGCCGAGATGACCAACAAAAGTTGAAAATTCTTCTGTGGTGCCCTTCCAAAGGATAAAGAGGTCATCAGTGTGACTGTGGTAAAATTGGATGTTGATGGACAAAGCGTGGGTCTTCAGGTGTTTCTCTTCCCACCATGCTATAATTATGTTTGCAAAAACAGGAGCCACCCTTGCCCCCATGGCAATACCCAATGTCTGCTTGTAGTATTTGTTCAAAAAATGAAAAAAAAAATTGTTGAAGCAGCGTACAAATCATATTGATCTTGCTGTTGTTGAAAGATGTGTACTCACTGAGGTATTCTCTTACAAAATGAATACCAATGTTGTCTTGTCTGATACTTGTGTGTGTATAAGGACACAACATCTAAGGATGTGAAGAAATATCATTCACCAGCACTGGAAAAATCTTATAACAACTCCAATATTTGCCAAGAATCACAAAAATAGCATTTGGACTCTTGGACAATTGGGTTAAAGATGTGATCTAAAAAGATGAATGTAGGCTCTGTTTTAGAAAAAAAACAGCAGCAACAACTGGTCAAAAAGGTGGTTAACCTGATGTTTGTGTACTTTTGGGATCCCAATAAAATGGGCAATCTTCAGAAACTTCACAAGCAGAAAAGAGTACATGTCAAAGTCAAGTTCACCTCACCCTTAGTAAACATGTCGAAAAGGGTACTGTCCACCTGTGAAAAAAACAATTAATAATAGTGTCCTCAGTGACTTCTTGTAGCAGTTTGTGTCAGCTAGTGATCTTAAGATTGTCTGGTTAAAGTTGCTGCTGTTCATTATCACAATCACCCCACCCTTACCAACTCTCATAACACAAATTAACGGATTGTCTGACAATTCCTTGAGAGCTGATCTTTTTAACCTGGTAAGGTTGTAGTGTATTGGCTTGGTGTTTAATTTATCTCTAATAGCTTCTTTGCATAAACAATTAAAAACATGCAGTGTGTTATTTAAAGCAGAATTGTACATACTTATTTTTGTTAAACTACTTTTTGTGTAAATTCAGTATATCACTTAAAGTGTAAATTAATTTTTCACATGAACAGCTTAAGGTCAATTAACAAATTCCTGATGTTGGCTGAATTCATTGGAATAAAAGAAAATCCCTTTGACAACTGATGTTCATTCAGTGGGTAGTCACTTAAATTGAATATCTCAATGTTAAACTTTAATTTTACTTCCTGTTCTTTGCTTTGTCTTTTCCTTTCCCTTTGTTCTGATTCCCTTGCTACCACGTCTGTGTCTTTCCCCTCCCTAACGGATGATGTAAAAAAGGAGCCTGGGACAAGATTGGGGGTGGTAAAAGGTGTCTTTATGGTTGCTGGTACCAACCCATTGTTCAGTATCATTAATAATGACTTCTGTCCCTTGTGTACCTTTGTTAGTGTCCCTAATTAGTGATCCAGCTTCATGATTGCTGTTTTTTCCCTAGCCAGTATTAGTGTCAGGACCTTGCCTTGGCCAAAAATGTTTTTAATATTATTCTATACATTTAATGAACACACTGAACCAGAATTGTATGCTATCAAGTCATTCATCAATTTACCCTGCTTTCTACTAACAATGGATGCTCTTAGTGTATCCACTTTAGCCTTAAGGCCAGAATACAAGGAGGAGGAACTCAAGAAACACCAATACCTTTTCACACAATTGCCAAGAGCCTGCAGGTCTTTTTTCAGAGCTAAAAAGTCTTTCCAGTAATTAGCTACTAGACTTTTCATGAGTGTCACTCCTGTATTATTAAAAAGTTGAACTAACTCTTGGTATAGCTGGTCGCCCTGTTTTACCCAGTTAGGAAACTTGGAGACATAAAAACCTAAAGGGACATATTCAAGTCTGTTGCATTCTTTGAAGTAAAGTATCTTGTACTTCAATGTAATCTACTTAGAAATTAAATGTTCCAGTTTGAAAATTGTACTCTTAAACTGTATTCATCTGGAGGGATGTAGAGTAAAGACTGTAGATCAGTGTGTGTGTCATATACCTTTAAGAAGCTTTCCAGTGAGTCAGCACATGCATATAAGTACTGAGCATATCCAAGCAACAGTGCCATTTGAGTAAGCAGCCAGAGTGTGAGCATGCAAGTATGTAGTCAGTCAGTTATTTTAAGTTAATGTTCCTGTTATCCATCCTGATGTATTTGTATACAATAAACTACTTAAATGAATACCCAAGCCTTAACATCTTTTTAATGCACATAAGAAGAGTGACATGGTGTCAAAATGGGATCCAGAGTTACAGCCATAAGGCAACCGGTTAAAGTTGGAGGAATATACAGGAGTGGATCATCCCTACTGCTCAAAAGACTCGCAAAACAGGTCAGAAGCAAATTCCAGGTAGTAAAACTTGCTTAAATGATTTATTTTATTACCAATATAAAACAAAGCACTCAGAACACTCAAAACAATTTTATTTTTAAATGAAATGTGTGATACCGTTTCATATTGATAAAAAATATTCAAGATAATTACAAAAATGTTTGAAATAATATCCAAATCTCATAAAATGTACAAAAAAAGGGAAAACAACAGTATTTTTTCACTTTGTGCTACTTTTTCGTATTAACTAAAGCTTTTCAAAATATCAGAAGCATGCAAAGTGTTTGCAAGTGGTGTGCAGCATTACTGTGCAGTTATTTCGCAAAGTAAAGTTCTTTCAAAGAATATTTTGCAAAGTAAAATTATTTCAAGGCATATTTCACAGAGTACAGTATTTTGAAGAGTTCATTGTGCATTTGAATATTATTACAAGTACCTGGTGTGTGTGCGTGTTTGTAGATAATTGCAAGGGCCAGTTTTGCATTGTGTTTTACTATAATCTGTGGGCATGGCAGAAGGATTTCACAGACCCGCACTGCTTGTGTTTGATAAAAATATTGCAGAAAATTGGAGAGTTTTTGACAAAGACGCACGTACAAAGGCATTTATTCTGCTTACTTCAGATGGTTCAGAGGCCATTGAAAGAGAGCATTCATTTGTGTATGCACCTGCTGTGTTTGCAGGGGAGGGGGAATGACTGTCATGTAGTGGTACCAGGTGAAACAAGGGAAGACCCAGAGTGCTTAAAACATAAATTTAGTGAAATGTGCAACCCCCAAATGAATATTACAATGGATGAAATATTACAATGTCACAGAGACTTCCCATACTCTGGAATAAACTACCTATCTATATCAAACAAAGCTCATTAGCACTCTTCAAGGAAAATCTTGATGATTGGATGGGAAATAAGAAATTCACCCTGGGGATCACTTCTGTGGCTCTGCTCGACAGTGGCACAGGAAAATAATTTTTTTGGGGTGGCAAAAGCCAGGGTACCTTTTTGGCTGGGCTTGTATAGGCCCCAGGGCCGATAGCCTAGTACCTACCTATGAAAGGCACTCATTTTAAACAAGGGATCAAAAACATGGTGAAACTTTTGCAGGATATATAACTGACTTGAGAAACATGGCTAAATATGCAGATTTGGTGATTTGAGAGATGAGTTGATGAAAGACATGCTTGTGTGGTATTAATAATGACACAGTGGGAAAGATTTTGCTTCTAGACAGTGATTTAATGTTAAATAAGGCCATTGAGATTTGTCAGATATATGAACTTACAGAAAAGCACATAAGTATGCTTATAAATGAGAATAGCTGTAGAAGGCACAATGGCAAGGCTCATGTAGATAGTATGCAGCACATTGTTAAAAGAAACAGGCCCAAGCACATGGAAGCTACTGCAGGTCCTGTAACAGTCCCTGGGAAACCCCGAGTCTTTCCAGCAAATTCCAGGGCATGCTCAGTGAAGCAAAAGGGTGAGTCAGCAAAGTCAAAACATGTTCCCCCATCCAGTTTTATAGCCAACTGTTGTAACTGTGGTGGAACTCATGAACCCAAAAGAGAAAAGTGCTTAGCTTCTGGTCAGCAGTGTCATTCTTGCAAAAGTGGAATAATTTGAAAGGTTTTGTAAATCAAATAAGGCACATTCTTTTATTAAAAGAGGGCATTCCAAGAGGCAAGTTGATCAGTTAGAAAGCTGCAGTCCTACTTTTTATGTTGATGGTGTGTCTGTGCTTGATGAAACAGTTAATGCAGTAGATTTGTGGGCAAAGAATAAAATATTTTGTTAATGCAGTAGATTTGTGGGCAAAGAATAAATTCTTTTGTACTGTTTGGATTAATGGGAGTCCTGCAGAGCTCAAAGTAGACACTGGCTCAAAGTGCAAAAGCTGCAAAACAATTTGATTTGACAAAGTGTGCGATGCTTGTTGATTATGGTGGTGAAGAGATTCAAACCGAACGCTCAGTAGTGCTTTCATGTTACTGTGCTGGGAACAGCTATGACTTACAAATTTTTGTAGTCAAGAGATATGTGCAGTCATTATTAGGCCTCAGAGACAGTTTGAAACTGGGACTGCTTTCATTTAATAAAGAGATCCACCCTGTAAGCCTGAATGACAACAGCTCAAATTTGACCCAAACTATTTTTTCTGAGTATGCTGATATTTTTGCAGACAAACCAGTTGTGTACTCCATGAAGTTAGACCCAGTGGTCAGCTCAGTTATCAGACCAGCATGGAAGGTTCCAGTAGCAATGCAGAGCAGAGTCAAATCCAAGCTAGACAAAATGGTGCAGCTAGGAGTAATTTGTCCAGTAGAAAAACCTACTGAATGGGTATCCTCCATGGTGTAGCTCATAAGAAAAGCACAGATGATATCAGAAAATGTATTGATCCAAGAGATCTGAACAAAGCATTAAAAATGCCTCATCATCCAATGCACACAGTCGAAGAGGTTGCTGCCCTCATGCCAAACATCACTGTTTTTTCTGTCTTAGATGCAAAGAGTTCATTTTGGGAAATTTTGCTTGACCGACAATCTTGATTATTAACCACATTTGGTACACCATTTGGAAGATGCAGATTTCTGAGAATGTCATTTGGGATAAATTCTGCCAGTGAACTCTTTTAGCGTGTAATGGAGCAAATTTTTTCTGGTTATCCATGTGCTATTATAGTAAATGATATTCTAGTAGGAGCCAATGGTGAAGTCGAACATGGCAGAAACCTCAAGAAAGTTCTGGAAAGAGCATGTCAAGGGAATCTTAAGCTGAATCCCCAGAAGTGCAAATTCAGGCTACAATAAGTTACTTATGTTGGTCACTTGTTTACCAGTTCAGGCCTGTGACCAAATCCTTCAAAGCAAACAGCATTTCTTGAGATGCCAGCTCCAGACAAAGTCCAAGCCCAACAACATTTTCTTGGCATGGTCAACTATATAGGCAAGTTCATTCCAGATTTAAGTCAACTTTCAGCACCACTCAGAGAGCTGACACGCAAAGATGTAATTTGGTCATGGTCAAAACAGCATCAAAGAGTATTTGATGTCCTGAAACAGAAAATTGCTAACCCACCAACTCTCAACTACTATGATGTTCATAAACCAGTTACTCTTTTCCTGTGATGCTTCTAAGTTTGGTCTAGGTGCAGTCATTCTTCATGAGGGTAGACCAGTAGCCTATGCATTGAGAACTCTTACCCAAACCAAGATGCAGTATGCCCAGGTTGAGAAAGAGCTTTTGACAATTGTGTTTGCATGTTCAAAGTTTCATGATTCATTTATGGTCAACCTATCCAGATAGAAACTGACTACCAGCCTCTAGTCACTATTCTGAGAAAGCCTATGTATACAGCTCCAGCTAGACTGCAATGCATGATGCTCAAATTCCAAAAGTACAATTTCAATTTTGTTTACACAAAAGCCAAACCTCTTTATTGATGCTTTATCCAGATCACTCAGAAAAAAACACAGAACAGCATAACAATGTGCAATTTGATTATGAGGTCATGGAAGTGAGAAATGTTTTTTCCACATGTCTTGATGAGCTGAGAACTCACACAGCTTCAGATCCAATTCTCCAGAAGCTAAACATCTTTATCAGTCAGGGATGGCAGTCAAAGCAGTCTTGTTTACCAGTAGAAGTGCAACCTTATTTTCCATACAGAGATCAGATTTTGTCAAACAATAGTATCATCATGAAAGGTCACAAAGTGATTGTTCCGAAATCCTTGCAACAAGACTATATCAAGATCTTGCACTGTGGCCACCCAGAAACTGATTCTAGCAAAAGAAGGGCAAGAGGTCTAGTATTTTTGACCTTCTATGTCAAGAGATATTGAGAAAGTACTTTCATCTTGTTCGGTATGTAATTGTACAGCACTGCATCAACAAAAAGAACCACTTCAGTTAAGCCATATTCCTGAACCACTTTGGTCGACAGTAGCCACAGAAATTTTCGAGTGGAATGGTCAACATTACTTGGTGTTAGTAGACTCTTATTCAGATTGGTTTGATATTGACCTACTTCCCAAACTAACTTCCAGTACTGTCATTACTAAGTTGAAGTGAAATTTTTCTGTCCATGGTAGTCCGCATAGAGTTATTTTTGACACTGGTGCACAGTTTACAAGTCAGCAGTTCAAGAAATTTGCAGAAGAGTGGGACTTTGTTCATATTACAAGTAGTCCTGAATACCCCCAGTCAAACAGCTTGGCTGAACGTGCAGTTAAAAGTGTAAAACAGCAGTTAAAGAAATCCAGACATGACAATACCATTGTTTTTCTCAACTTGTTAAATCTCAGAAACATTCCTTGTGATAAACATTGTGGTTCACCTGCCCAGAGACTTATGTCGAGGCAAACCAGCACCACACTACCAATCAGTAATAATTTATTGGTTCCATGTACTAAGAACAACAAAGCAGTAAAAGCCCAACTGTTGAAAAAGTCTTTGTCCCTGAAGTCTTATTATGATAAAACCGGCAAACTGTTCCATTTTTTACAAAACGTGGAGATAGAGGGGATGCAGACGTCAAAAGGTTTTGATTGCATCAGATTTGTGAAAAGTTTGTTTCAAGAGCTGAGATCATACATTGTGGAATCACAAAGAATGGAATTCAGACGAAATTGGAAGCATTTGTTACCAGTGTCCAAACTAGTGTTACAGTATCGTCTGTGACAAAGAATCTAGTTCTCAGAGTGACTTGTCCAATGTTCCAGTTCCAGAGGACATTCCATCAGCAAACCCTGTTCCTGAGAAAATACCTGAAACTCCTCAAGCAAAACATTCCCCAGTGACTGTCCCTGTTGCTAAACCCAGTCCTAACTATTATGTCATGAGATCAGGTTGCATCTCGAAACCTGGTTCCAGATACACTGCAACCTGGACATGGCTGTTGTTTTTCTTTATTAGTGTCTGTATAATTGCATGCCTATTCAAATGTCATTGTTTATATGAGACAGTTCAGTAAAGAGGGAGGATGTAGATCAGTGTGTGTGATATACTTTTAAAAAGCTTTCCAGTGAGTCAGCACATGCATATAAGTACTGAGCACGTGCAAGCAACAGTGAAATTTTGAGTGAGCAGCCAGAGTGTGAGCATGCAAGTATGTAGTCAGTCAGTTAGTTAGATAGTTCATTTAAGTTAATGTTCCTGTCATCCATCCTGATGTATTTGTATACAATAAACTACTTAAATGAATTCCCAAGCCTCACTGTCTTCTTAATGCACATAAGAAGAGTGACAAAGAGTACTTACAGATTCACTGAAATTATTTCCAATAACATCCGAAAAAGGGTTCTCTACTTCCCATCATAATGACCTCCAACAGATTGTCCGAGGTTTGTCCATGATCTAGATTGGCAGTTGAAAGTAGTCCAGAGTCTGAAGAACAGGCAGCAGAATATAATTTTGCTTGGTTAATACCAGTAGCAGGAGCTGAAGAAGATAATATTGGTTGACTCCTGCATCTCAACCCTCCTAAAATACCATTGACCTCTGATACAACCATAGTCAGTTTTTGTGTCAACATGGCTAAATCCTCTAGAATAGGGTAAGCCGATAAATCTAGCAAAGTGTCCTGTGTTGAAACTCCACCAGTCATGTTGGAATCCACTCAACAACACAAATGGATAAACCCTCCAAAATGAAGTAGAAACGAGATAAACAAACAAAACAATATAAATTCTACTAAAAAAACAACAAAGCAAAGTTCTGGACACTACAAGTTTCTTAGTACTTTCATTCTTTTAATGATATACAAGAACTTCTTCAGAAAATATAAGCTGAATTGAAGAAGAAGTTTAAAAAAATCACATGATCATGGACAACCACTAATGAAAAGATCCCAATGAAATCAATGTACAACTTGCTCTTAATTTAAAGGTACAAAACTTAAATAGTTAAAAAGTAACACAATATGTGATAAAAATATCAAAAATGTAATCAATAAAAACTTCATGTTGATTAAAATCTATAAAAATATATTTTAAAGTCTCTGCACTTGCAGAAAACATTTAATATTTATGCTTTCATTAAGTCCAGGAAAATGGTCATCTCAGAATTTAATCTGCCACCTAGATTCACAACATTCCAATTTTACATTGACATCTCCAGTGAATGGTCCTGTACTAACAGAGTCAAGGACAAAGAAGGAAAACTTTCTGAAGTCTAGGCAGAGAGAGTCATGCTTGGCTAAAGTGTTGTTGTAGTCTTTTTTTTCTAATAGCCAACATATGTTCATATATTCTATGACATAATCGCCTGACAGTTTTGCAGATGTAGAAACTAGGGCAAGACTCATGTAAGGCTAGATACACTACAAAAGTATATTTACAGTTGTATCTTTCATGTGCCCATATGTCTAAATTTAATGGTTTGAAATGTATACATGCGGAACTGCTCATATATCTGCACTGTCTAGTTATCACACTTGAAAGTCCCCACTTTGACCTGTTTGGTTGTAGTGTGATCTCAGAGTTGGGATATATAATTAGCAGGGGTGTGGGGGTCGCAGCCTCCCCACACAAGGGGAATTTGATGGATGGCATTTCCAATGAAATGCTGTTCATTGAATTGACCGTTTGATGACGTGATATAGACCCATAAAATATACACTAGTTTGATAGCTTTGTATGCTCAGCCCTGTTTAGGTGAGTTTCCTGCAACAAAATCAGCAAGGGGAGAGGTGTTTAACCAGCTGATATACCATGGCCCATTTCACTAGATTAATCAGGCTGTTAACATTCCATGATAAGATAGTATACATACTCATGTCCAGTTACATTCATAGTTCATCCAAATGTCCCCTTGTTGGTAATCCCACCAGCTGCTATATGTACAAATCATTGGGTTATGTCCAGGTCCTTTTTACATCAAAATCTTCCTAAATTTTAACAAAAGGACCTCAGAATGCAGGGTCAACATTGTTAGACCTACTCGATAAGTATTAATTAATCCCTGCCAGGTCCTCGTCTGCGTATATCTTAAGAACACCCTTGTAGATTTTAGTACTATCTTAGAGGATAATATGCAAGAAAATTCCAAATTATTTAAATACAGGCTATACAGAAATACAATCTGCTTTACAAGAAGAAGTGAAATACCTCTGTTAAGAGTAGTGGAAAGTATGAACACATACAGTGTAAGGCACTGCGGTTGACAGAATAAACAAATTGAATATCCCATAAATTGTATCCTTATCCCAGATCCCCTCCCCTCTAGACACAAACAACATGTCATTTAGCTTTTCAAACAAAAACTACCCTTGTTATAAGTCAGCAAAAGACCATAGAGTTTGTCATAAAAGAAGTCCCTTCAAATATCACAGCAGAAAGTAGCAAAATAATAGGAAAAAAATGTTATCAATGGTATCTAATTATGATCATAGACTTATCCTGCAGTGTAAGATCTTGTTTGACAGATAAATACTACATTAGATCACTAAAGTCAAGCACCACTGTATACAAACCGAGAGGTGCTCATTTAAGTCACAGCTTGCGGTTAGCTGAAAGGATCCATGATTTAAGTTCCTTTCACCCGTAAACAGCCATTGGTTCTTCGACTGAGTTTTCCCACTATCCCTTCTTCTAAAAAGGGGGGAAGGGTCTTTTTGCATTGAACAGTCTCTGTTTGAGGAGGATGCTAGAGATTGCAAATTAGCTTGAGTTTGTAGATCTTCCTCAATGCTGTGAGTGGGAACAGCCTGAGTCATCTTGTGGACTGCATCCGCTAGAGTAGTGAAGGTGGTGGTGCCTCCTGGCAGAAGCACCCAGAGAGTGGCAGGATATAAAAGTCTAAATTACCAACAAGCTTATCTAAATAATTTTATTGCAGGTTGGAAATCCACTCATTTCAATCTTGTTTTGGCTGAATAATCATGGTCACACAAAACCCTGAAGTTTCCCAACTTCCAGAGAGGGGTCAGAAGTATATCCTTTAATGCATAAGATATCAGATGAACCAAAATCGATCTGGGCATCCTTGCTTGTGTTGAGGGACAAATAGTCTGTGTGTCCTTTCAATGTAAATGTCTGATTTAGTAAAGCTGTCCAGAGAGCAAGTTGCTTTTTCATGTTGAGGATATAGTCCATCCCTTCCTTTCACTTGGGTATCCCCATGAATCTTAAATTCTTTTTGTGACCCCTGCCCTCTAAATCAACAAGCTTTGTTTCCATCTACTCCAGTCTCAATTCCACTGTTTCCATTCTTTGTTTGACATCTGCCATCTCCCTCTCCACCAAAGCAAGCCGATGAGTGGAGAGCATAGAGAGGGCCTTCTCAATCTCAGAGAATTTATCATCTACTCTCTCCATGTACAAGGTGATGTTATTGTTAATAGAATGTAGCTCCTCCATTATCTGCTATAGCCCAATTGAGGATGGTAAGTTTTCCATCTGTTCCAAAGATTTGGTTGTTCATTGGGGGGTTAGAAGGCAATGTGATCAGTTGATCCCTCCATGTGGAGTCTGTAGTGTCGGGATATGAATTCTTAAGGTGTCTTGAATTTTTCTTCCTCATAAGCACATCGACTGGTCACCTTATCAGCACCATATATTTTTCTGTCCAAAAAAAAAAAAAACAGATCTGGCTGCAACCTTTCAACAGTAAGGGAGAGGTGGAGAGACTGGAATCTGAGCACCTATGCAGACCATCTTAACTGGATATTCTGATCACTACAATATTTTCTTCATCTAATACCAAGCTAAACCTATAACTAGCAATAGTATCCTATGAGTATACAATTGTAAAAACATTAACTAAGAGTATGTAAATAAACTTATTCTTAATATGGACTTGAGATACCTACAACAAATACCTAACATTAGCAAAGCTGTAAACTGCTCTAATAATAGAATAAAAATCATTCTTGATAGCGTGACACCAGACAATTCCTTATCTCAAGGATACATCACAGCAGAGAATGACAATAGACTTGAAATTATAGATACCAGAGACAAATTTTGGGACATATATGCAAAAGAAAATTGCAACTGCAGTTTAAAATACTATAAGAGACTAAGGAATAAATGTAAAAAAATCAAGTAAGTAAGTAAAAAAACTTCAACCAATAACCTAGTTACTACCACAAAAAAAAAATAAAAATTTGGAAGAAAGCAAACATATCAGGAAACTCACATCTCCTCTACCGCCAACAAGGAAACTTCAAAAATATTGTATATCTACTTTATTATAGCATTTCCTACACCAGTACCTTTCCAAAGCTTGCACTTAAGGGCCTCTACCAGGGCCAATCTAAAGATGAGGCAAATGAGGTGCTTGCCTAGGATCTGTACTTTTAGGAAGGCAGAAGTACACTTTTTTCTTTTCTTTTCTTTTCTTATTTTTGAGGGTTTCTTTCCTTTTGAGTTTAAGAACAGCATAAAAGGTGTTTGTAGATAAGAGTCCAGAACATAGTTCAGTGGTTTTGAAGTCCATTTGAGAGTGAATATGTTATTATTTCAGAGTATAGAGTTAATTCTTGTTCATATGCATCCGAATGGTTTCAATTGCCTTTGTTTGTGCAGAGACAAAGTTTTACTGAGCTACTAAATATCTAATCTGCAATCTTTATCCAGCCCTGCAGAACAGAGGGATACAATCCTTAATGCACCCAAGATGACCTATGTTCGGATAGTGGCATGAGATCTGGTGGAACTAGACTGGGAAAGATGGGAACAAGTGGCCAATAATGGCTTGCTCATCTTGGGCAGAGGGAGGCTGTAAGGCTGCCTAGGTTCACTGCAATAGCAACATTAAGAGCTTGGCAAGTTTTGCACTGCAGGCAGTGTACCACTTCGAATTACCAAGTGTGTAAGACTGCCGCTGGGTGGGAGGGGGCTAAGGCACACTCCACAGTAGCAGTATGACACTGCACCAGTGGCCTCAGTCTGTTCATATGGGACTGGTTGAGCCCCATGAGGCTATGTTAGGTACAGTAGACCCAGTGAATAAGGGGAACAGCAGCTAATGATCAGCTGCATTGCATAGTGGGGAGAGAGAGAGAAAGTAATCTGCCGGTTGCTCAATAACCTAAGAATAAATTAAAAAAACTGAATTCAATGCCAGCCTTCCCCATTAGATAATGACTGGTGTCACCACTACGGAACTAGCATGTCTTCCATTAAAAACTGGCTAATGGTTATTTGCCATCCTTTCTCACCACAGGAGATAGATAGGTTGTACGTTTTGTGTGGAGCTTCTGTATTGGGGGTTTCACATGATCTTGCCAGAGAGTACAAAGTAGCCTCCCCTGCCTATGCATATGTTTGTGAAGCTCTTCATTGTTGCTGCTAGAAACAGAAGAACAAAATCTGTTCCCAGAGGAGAATCTAATGGATTTATTGCTGCCACTTTGCAAAATGGGCTGCCAGTATGGATAATTTAGCTAGCTAGGGGGCCAAAGCAACAAGCAAACTGTATTGCTGATTGGTTTGGTGTGGGCTCAGTTTTGGTATCCACGCTAAGCTAGCTGTGAAAGAGAATAGAGGAAGTTGGCAGAGGAGATAAAAACTGACTGTGGCTGCTCCCTTTTCTCTTCTCTCTGTTTTATTTATGTAAGGCATACAAATATATAAAGCAAATGTTTCTAAAATAAACAAAGCAGAAATGACATGTTGTTTTACTTTATTTGAGAAATTCCTCCTGGTTGGCAAGGAGGACCCATAGAAGCACTGAATGGATGTGAGCAGTGGGGAACTGGCTTCTGCCAAACTGCTTAGTCTTTAAACAACTGTAACTAAGATTTATTTTAAATGTGTGGCAGTAAGATGTTTCTTCCCTTCAATAGTATCCTGTAGTACTGTGTCAGTAAAGCATGATATTTGGGGGAAATGTTTTCTGAGATGCAAACAAGGGAAGGACTCTGCTTTTTATATTTCATTTGGGCAGTCACTTTAGGAAAATAAAATTGTTAAGAAATTTAGTCTGAATGTAATATGAAAAACTCACTGAAGTAACGTGAACCTGAAGGCCTGTAATTATCAGTGCAGAATAATAAGTACAACTTCAATGAAAATACAGTTAGTGTTAAAACTCAGTGTGACTCATTTGAAGTATTTTTGCAGGTGAGGGTTTCCCACTGCATTATCGACACCCCTACTTCTTCTGTATTGTAACCTTGAGATTGCTCTACCTTGGACTAGAAATAGTAAATGTATTCCCCTGTTTACATTTTTGTCTTGCTCTTCTGATGTTTACAGTTACATTCCTAAAAATATCAGCAGGTACCTGTCTGAAGTTATTGCTCTTGAATAAGATGACCTCTTCACTCTTGGATAAAAGTGAGGTACTTGAGATAAATAATTTACAAGATGTGTATAGCCTGTCTAGTCGGACTTTGTATCATTCTAAAATGCTTGCTAATGGAATGTTTGTTATTCTAGCAGCAAGATGGATATCTGGCAGTTAGTACAGATGACTAATGTTCTGACTTGCTAATGGGCTGATTCCTGTTCTAATGATACAATATATGAATCTTTCCACCTTCATTTGCCTACTGTGTAACGTTGAGCAAGTCACTTAACCAGATAGAGAAATTGGGAATCTGAACTAACCTAAGACTTAATGGTCTCCTGGACTGCATACCTATTAACTACCTATGAATGCATAACGTTCTCTGGGTATAAGAGATGTATTTAAAATCTTTTCCTGATTTGATTGTTGTCTTTGATTTTTTAGTTGAGATGTTGAGAGGGCAGAAGGGATTAGCAATGGACTGCACTGTATGGGTCTGACTGCAACAAGCCGAGATATTTTTCTCAGCCATTAGTTATGAATTTATTCATTCACTTTACCTTAAGCAGATATGTAAGGTGTACAGTCATACAACTGGCTGCAGTTGGTGTGTGTGTGTGTGTGTGTGTGTGTGTGTGTGTGTGTGTGTGTGTGTGTGTGTGTGTGTGTGTGTGTGCGTGTATGTGTGTGTCCCTAATTTTTTTCTTCATATCTTTTGTCTGTTCCTCCTAAAATGTGTGGCTTTCCAGTAAAGTGTTGTGGACTGCAGTCACTAAATAATGACAAAAGTGAGTGTTTGACTTCATACCTTTCAGAGAATGCTTGAGAACACAAAATCTGTTATGATAGCAACACCATAAGTATGCACGATGAATATTTAAGATCTCTTCCTGGTCCTGGGCCTTTGTATCGATTCTTGAGCTAAGACATTGGGAAATCATGGGGTTGGAGTTGGTTGTACTGTATGGTTCCCTCAGCAGCAAGCTAAAATACACTTTTAGATCATTATTTATGTATTTGTTCATTCATTTGATCACAAGCAAACAACCAGGTGTGTGAGTGTCTCTGTATAAATACTTGGTTCCTGCATCCTTTGCATTGTATAACGGAAGGAACTGATTGTCCAGTGGAAAAGCACTTGCAGTCAGATTTTTAATGAAGTTGTCTTTTGAGTTGAGTTCTCAAGGTGGAGAAGGAGAAGACTTCTTTAAGGTAAAAGGGGAGGGATTGCCAGAGTTTTGGTGCAAGAATGGAGAAGGAATGGGCAGTACAGTGCAATTTAGTTTGGGGTGTCTGGAGTGAGGGAGTTAATTGGGAGAGGTTGTAGGGGATGGTTTTATAATGGAGTTTGTCTGCAAGAGGTGGAAAAGCACTGAATGGCGCACAGCTACAGTTATCCCACTCCACAAGGGGGGATCCACCTTGGATCCCAGGAACTACCGTCCCATCAGTCTGATGAGTCTGATCTGCAAGGGCATGGAACACATTATCATGGAACTTATAAACAAAGACACTGGCAACCTTCAAACACTGGACCCCATCCAGTTTGGGTTTGTGAAGGGCCGATCTTGTCTCCTGAACCTGATTGACTTGTTCGAATCAGTCTCCAGAGCTTTGGATGAGGGTAAGGCGGTCCACACAGCCTATTTGGACCTCGCCAAGGCCTTAGACACCACCCCCCACTCTGGAATCATTGATAAACTTACTAAGCTGGGCATAAATCCCTACGTCACTCGATGGGTTGCCAACTGGCTTACTGACAGAACCCAGACTGTAAAAGTAGCCGACTCCAAATCCAGCTCCAGACAAGTGACAAGTGGAGTATCTCAGGGTTCAGTCCTGGGACCACTCTTGTTTGGCATCCACTTCTCTGAAGTACAGGCCAACACTAACGGGCTCTGGCTAACAAAGTTTGCAGATGACTGCAAACTGGGAGCCATTATTGAATCCCCAAATGATGTGGATATTCTACAAAAGGGCCTTACAGAAGCAGATGCTTGGTGCCAGAGCCATGGGCTCAAGCTTAATGCCAAGAAATGTATAGTTATCCCCTTTGGGAAAAAACATGTACCCATGAATTACCAGGTAGGTGGCAGTACACTAAACACCGAAAGTGTGATGACAGACTTAGGAACACAGGTGGACAGTGATCTCACCTGCGATAACCACATCGCCACAACAGTCAGGAAATCCTTCTATGTGGCACACCTCATCACTAAGCGCTTTTCATCCAGAAAAAAGGAGGTCATTGTCCCACTGTACTCATCCCTCATTAGACCCATTATAGGGTACAACGCCCCATTTGGTATGTACCTCACAAGACATCTGCAACAGCTGGAAATGCTGCAGAAATACCTCACTAAAAGAATCACAGGCCTAAAGCAGATGCCCTATGCTGACCGTCTAAAAAAACTCCAGCTGTACTCTGTGGCATATCGTCTACTCAGAGGTGATCTCTGCTTAACATACAAGGCCATGTCAAACCATGAACTGTTGGACATGCTCCACTTAAAGAAATCCCAATCCCTCAGAGCCACATGCTCCAGGGATCTAAACCTTGTCATCACAATGAACAAAACATGCTGGAGGGATAGGTTCCTGACCCAGAGACTCCCCATACTCTGGAATAGACTGCCCATACATGTCAAGCAGAGCGCCTCCTTAGCCCTCTTCAAAAGAAACCTTTATGATTGGATGGGAGATAGAAAATTCACCCTGGGGATCATGGCAGTCGCCCTGCTAGACAGGGGTCCAGGGAAGTAAATAATGTGGGAAGAAATATCCGGAGAATTGTTTGGCTAGGCTTTATAGGCCCTAGGGCCGATAGCCTAGTACCAACCTATGAACCTATGAAAGGCACCTGGTTGAAGTAGTTTGATAACAAGAGACACTAGGAGTAGCTGAACTCTGTAAGAGACTGGTAGCCATTTGGCCTTGAAGAGGGGGATACAGTGGTATTCCCAAGGGGAGGAATTGGAAATGAATCGGCATATTTTGTTTTCAATGGACTGTAGAGTGGATGAGTTTTTTTAGAGGCTGTGGCTATGATGGGAGCCCATATTCAAGTTGAGCAAGGGAGACTCCTTTGTCTATTGCAGCTCTAGTTGGTCTGGAGAGAAAGGGAGATATTTTCCAGTACCAGAATAAAATATAACTGATCTTTTTTTCAGGTGTTTTCAATGTGGCTTTGGAAGTAAAGTGACTGGTCTACCCATGAACCTAAGTATTTAAAGCATGTGGTTGTTTCTATTGGGCAACCTTTGAGATCTGCAATGTTGAGATTTTCAAGAGTCTTTTTCAGCTTTTGTGAGGTTCCAAATATCATACTTTTGTTTTAAAGGGGTTTAGGAGTATCTTACAGTTGTTTAGGCAAGAGTTAAGGAAGTGAAGGTCAGACTAAAGCTGGGTTTGAATAGTTGAATGTGAGGTAGTGTATCAAAGAATAACTGTATAATCTGCATAAAGAGTAATAGGAATGTTAGGGAGATCAGAGGACAGCTTATTAATGAAGATTGAAAACAAAAGAGGAGGAAGTATGGATCCCTGAGGCAGTTCACTGGTAGGGGGTGCTGGCAACAATAGGGATGGGCCTAATTTGACTCTGAAATATCTATTTGTTAAGAAATGTTGGAACCGGTGACATTGTTGGGATTAACCCTGATTTCTTAGAGGGAATAAAGGAGCAGTAAGTGATCAATCCGATCATAAGCTTTGGTAAGGTCAATGCAGTGAGCTTTTGAAAGGTTTCTTTTATCCATATTGAGAAAGATCTCATCTTTAAGTGACCATAGTGCTGTTGTTGTGCTCTGACCTGTGTGCTGTTTAAGTGTGAGGAGGTGGTCTTGTTGGATGTAAGTGGGTAGCTGTCTGTGGATTAGTTTTTCAAGCATTTTCCCATGTGTAGGGAAGAGGGGAATGGGACAGAAGTAGGAGGTATTTACTGGCTGAGGCTGATTGGGAAGGGGTTTAACCAGAGCAGTTTTCCATAAGTCTGGCATTGTATTTTGAATTAAGCAGAGATTATAAATGTGTAGAAGAGGTGTGGTAAGGAAGTCTTTGCAAAGTGATATAAACCAAGGGAGTAGGTTGTCTGCACCAGGTGCGCATCCAGGTATATGTTTTCTAGAAAGGGAACAAGTTCTTTGTGTGTAATTTCCTTAACATAGAAGAGGGGAGCTAGGTAAGTTGGGGGAGAGGTAGAGGTTGCAGTACTAGTGAGGTGGCTGAATTCTTTGAGAAATTCAGAGGTTGAGAGTTGGTCTTGAGAGTTCTGGCTGGTGATAGGAGAGGAGAGGAGGTGAGATCAGTGGATTTATGGTTTGTAAGAAGAATTATTTCCTGCCAAAAATATTTGGGCTTGCCTAGAAGAGCAAGTTGCTTGATTTTGAAGTAATTGGTTTTGTGCCTGCAAACGGCTTGCTTAGCTATGTTATGTAGAGAAGTAAAGGCAGTATGATTTTCTGATGAGCGGTTTTGTCTCCATGAAGACCACATATTGTCTCTAAGGCTGAGCAGAGCTTTCAGTTCAGTGATTAGCCGGGGGGTTTGTTGAATTCGAAAAGATGCTGTGTGAGAGGGAAGAATTTGTCTTTCATTTGAAGGAGGGTATGTATCAGAGCTGTTGTAGCCAAGCTGGGGTTCTGTAAGTTGATAATGTGAGACCAATCAAAAGTTGCTGGATTTTCTTTGAGGTTGTCTGTATTGATGGTGGCTCTAGGTCTGAAGTTAACTAGTTTTGGGGGTAGTTTTGGTGATGGATAATTTGGAAGGGTACTGGGCAGTGTTTGCTGAATGAAGGTTGAAGAACAGATATCTTGAAGATGATGGCAGGCTGAATGAAGGTTGAAGAACAGATATCTTGAAGATGATGGCAGGCTTGTTATTGATTTGCAGGTCCAGGAGGGACTGGTTGTTGGTTTGGAGATTTGGACGAGTAACATCACTGACTAACTGTATAAGGTTTATATTAGCTAGGAATTCAGCAATATCAGTGCTCAGGGTGCCTAGGTAGTTTAAGTTAAAATCGCCCAGAATAACAATATTTTATAGTTTCAGGCAGCTGAAATGACAGGAAGAATAAGGGATTTAAATTTGTTAAGACAGGCTGGAGGAGGAAGGTAGGCAATTTCTATTAGAAGGTGACTGATCTTCCAGGAGGGGGGTTTAGAAGGATCCCTTTGTGCTCAGAATCTGAGGAGGCATTTTCTTGTGCAATGATAGTTTGCTTAAGATTGTTTTTATGAAAATGATAGTGTCTCCACCTTGTCTGCAGCCAGGTTTGGTGTCTGGGTGGTATTTGTAGGAGGGAAGTAGCTACAGAAAATTAGGATTGTTTTGTATGAGATATGTTTTTGTGAAGGGAAGGGTAAAAACAATGCATTAGTGAAAAACAAAATGGATCCTACAGTTTATTGCAGTACTCACTACTAACTAATCTAAAATCACTATAAAACATAAACTGACCTAGCAATCAGATAAAATTCACAGAAATAAACAAGCATATGTAAATTCATAGAAGACAGAGAAAATAAAGAACTGCTCAAAAGACAGCACATCAGTCACAGTTATGTAACACAAGTAGCTTAATAAGTTCAGAAAATATATGTCAATATATATTAAGAAATGAAAATGTCCTTGCAGCTCTGCAGAGTGCAATTTCAAGGGAAAGCAGCCTTTAGTTCTTTGACCTAACCATGGGGGAGGGGGACAGAGTAATGGAAGAATGGGGTCTACTTTATGTGCCCAAAGTCTGAGAATATCAAATACGATATTCTCGACACGAGTACACCGAAAGCACAAAACATCAAAAATGTAAACGGAAATCTCCGTAGGTGGAGATTTCCATTTACTTTAATGTAGTGCGATCTCAGAGTTGATATATTTAAATAGCTGGGGGTGGGGGTGGGGTGCAGGGGGGCTTTCCCCCCTGCCTATACTAGTTTAAATTCTTTTTTTTGTGTATTTTTTTTTTTTTTGGACTTCGATTATTTAATAGTTTGATGCATATAATTCGATCCATATGCATTTGAGCTATTAAGCTTTTGAGGTCCTAAAGTAGACCCGAAGAATGTGCTGTAAAACTTTACTGAAATAAGGTGGCATAGGTGTTAAAATCATATTGATTAACATGTGACAGGGTGGTGTTGAAAACTTCCTTGGGGGTTAGTAGGAAGATCCACAGAGACGCTTAAACAGTAAATAACACTGAATGGAGCTGACCCTTGAAACAGCCCCTCAGCTGGAATCAATCAATGGAGGTGTGCAAGGTGAATGCAGAAGTTATAGAGGCCGCACAGTCCAAGCACAGCAGTATTCCAACAAAAAATAAACAAATAAAACAAAAAAGGGGGTTGGAAAAGGGAGTGAAAAAAACTAAACAAAACTAAGCCCCTTAACTGTTAAAGCTATGGGTGTATACCTTCAAGATCAGAAACAAGTGTGTAAGGTGAACTTCAGATTAAACAAGCTAGTGAGACTGAGTCCCCCTGCAGGCACATGAGTAAATGCAGCCTGTTTCTCTGGGTATTGATAATGAATTATTAAATTGTACTCTACCAACAAGAGGAGTAAGGAAGTTTTGAGCCTTATTTTTAAAAAACATGGAACAGTGTTTCGGTAACAAATTTGAACAGGTGAAGACATGCCTTGACAGACTTGCACAGGAGGGTCCAGAACCTGCTTTTATCTTCAGTGAAGGGGGAGTGGGGTTCAGGACCAACGTGGAATTGCCTCTGTGCAGTCTGCATGTTACTCTAGAACACGTGCAGCTTTGCAGCGTGCAATTTCAAGGGAAGGCAGCCTTTAGTTCTATGAACTAGCAGTGGGGTGGGGAGGGAGGAGAGACAGAGTAATGGATACAGAGTAAATATGTTCTAGAATGTTTTAAAATGTCTTTAAATATACTGCATTTCTCATGTGTGTGCATCCTTTTACTCTCTAAATAAATCTGTTGCTGTGAATTTTATTTTGGTAAATAAACTGTGAGCATATTTCTTATACTTTGTGTAAACCTAATCTATTTTCCTTATCTTTTTTTAATCAGGAAACATCTTTATTACATTATCAAGTATGACATAGGCAATTATATATATATATATATATATATATATATATATATATAAATGTGTATATGTATGTATACATATATATAATATATATATATATAATATATATATAATCCATATATGTGTGTATGTATGTATATATATATATATATATATATATATATATATATATATATATATATATATATATATACACATACAGGGTCTATATCATAAGCATGAAATGGTTGAAAAGCGAACACTTAATGAGTGACACATATTCATCGAACCACATTTAAGCAATTCGATGAATATGTCACAGGGCAAGGAGGTAGTTGACCAACTACACAGTGTTGCCCTTTCCTTCACTGTAGTGCGATCTCAGAGTTGGTATATTTAGTTAGGGGCAGTGTTGGGGGGTGTAGGGGGCGAAGCCCCCCACCTGATTTGGGTTTCTAACTTTTTTTTTTTGCAAACAGCCGCGTGAATTTTTTCACTAGGAAAAAATTCGAGGACGTGGCCGTTCACTGTTTACAGCATTCGCGTTTTACGTGTCAACGTATATGTAGCCACACATATGCGTTTTTGTGTTTATGATATAGATCCATATATACACACACACATATAAATGAAAACAAACCATATTGACATAATTTTAGTTGCAAGTATTATATATCACAAACCATATTGACATAATTTTATTTGCAGACATTATACATCATTTATAATCTATCCAGTCATTGTCAGTGAAACATTACATAGCTCATTCAAATCATGCCTTCTTTTAAACCTTGTTCCTCCTCTGCATGTATTGTTCCCACAATCCCATTTTTTTCTATGTAATTTGCTCCTACCCTTTTCTAAAGATCCCAATTTCAGTTGTTTCATCTCTGTTACTATATTCACTACTTCTAGTACAGTTGGTTTAGACTTTGATTTCTCTTTTCTATTAATAGCTTTTTTGGCAGCCACCATAGTTAGACTCGGCAAGGCCTTAAGTTGTCTGTGTCATAGCTCAAAAAAAATAATTTCCTTAGTTACACCAGTTTGCTTACCCAGTATCCTTATTTCAATCTCTCAGTTTTTGTATTATCTTTTGTTTAGTCTTTTCCCACATATCCTAAGCTGTCACACTAGAATCCTTTTAATCCATACTTCATTTTATCATGTCCCCATAAATATGGATATTGCTGAACAGATTCGTGTGTGGGTACATGATTTTCATCTGTTGTATTTGTTTTAGCTTCATTAAATTTGTATCCCGAAAAGATTTGAAACTGCCTCAAAATGTTCCACAACACTGAAATGCCCTTTTCTGGTTTCATCAGGTATAAAATAATATCATCTGCAAATAGAGATGGCTTTTTTGACTACCATTCCAATTATATCCTTGAATTTCTGAGTCCTTTATTTTCTTTGCCAATGGTTCTACATATAATGCAAATAACAAAGGGGAAAGAGGACACCCCTTCCTGTTTCCTCTGCTGAAACAGAAGTTATCAAAGAGGAATCCACCCACTTTAATTTTCACCTCAAATCCCTCATATATTCCCCTAATCAACATTATAATTTTATCAGGGAGTGCAAATGCCTCCATTGCCCTGCTCTTAAACTCCCAGCTTACACTGTCAAATGCTTTCTCTGCATCAAGACCCACCAACAACAGTGGTATTTTCTTACATTCTGCTTCCCTCTGGATACGCAGTGCTCTGTTACTGTTGTCAAATGTCTGCCTTCCCTCCACAAAAGCACATTGATCCATATCTATAAATGTTGGCATCACCTATGTTATTCTTTTAGCCATTATAGACATAAACACTTTATAATCATGGTTTAGTATTGAAATGGGCCTGTGTGAAGCTGGATCTGATGGATCTTTACCCTCTTTAGGTATTACAGTCACCACTGCTTCCTTCCAGGATGTTGGTGCTTCTCCTCCTCTTAAAATACTGTTAAACAAACCCTTCCAGATCTTTATCAGTTTTTTCCCTTCTGGCTTCCAAACTTCCACAGGAATACCAGCTATTCCTGGGGACTTTCCTGTGGATTGGTTATACATCACCATTTTTCCCTCATCTTCTCCTATCCTAACTCTTAGTAATTGAGCCTCATCTACGTCTAACCTTGGCATATTTAATTCTTCCATAAACATTTCAATTTGTACCTTTTCTTGATTTCCATATTTCATAAAATTTCTGAAATATTTTTAGTGCCTGTACAGGATCTGTTGTTTTCTTCCTAGTTATAGGCTCCCTTAGCTTGGCGAGTCATTCTGCTAAAAGCTTTTGTTCTCTGGAGTTATTATCAAAAGACAGTTGCTTAACAGCAATCTTTTTAAACTCATGCGTATTATCAATGTAATCCATTATTTTTTGTTTAGCATTCTGCAATTGCTCCTCTTCTAGTTCTGTGAGATTCCCCCTATTTTGCAATACTTTAACATGTGTCTGTCCCTCTAAATAATTCTTGTTGCTTCTTAAGCATATATCTCTCGCTTTTATTTCCATCCTATTTTTAAACTCCTCTTTAATTTTATCCCACTCTAGTTGTATTTTCAGAAGAAATTTCTGTCTTCTCTAATAACTCCCAAATAATTTTCTCTACACATTCCTTAAATTCCTCTCTTTACAGCAGATCGGTATGAAAGTGGCAGTGTGTCATTTTTATTTCATTACCTTGCATTTTTATTTTAGTTATTATTAGCTAGTGGTCTGAAATAGTTATTGGATGCATATCAAAACTTTCAATTAAATGCACACGTTCCTGTGAAATGTAAGTTCTGTCTAGCCTAGCCCACTTTTTTATCTTGAGGAATGTTGTTCCTTCGGCTTTTCCCGGTTAGTGGTCGCCACAGCAGAACTCCAGTCCGCTAATGATTGGCACGGTGCCGAGGTGCCAGCTCGACGCCCAACCTTCAACGAAGGCACGCCCATTCACGCATGTTTTTCGAATGCCACTCGACCACGAGGAGGACATGCAGACTCCACACAGAAGGCGCTCCAGCTGAGAATCAAACGGGAAAACCTCTTGCTGTGAGGCAACAACGCTACCGCTGCACCACCATGGCTGTCATATATGTAAATTCACTTTGAACTCCTACTACTGAATTCATATCTTCCATGTCAAATATTTTCAAAAATTTCTTTAAAAATCTACCCTACTTTGTTATATTTTCACTTCTGGGCCCCCAGACATATCTTCACTGCTGGAAATCAAATTCTAGTCCCCACCTACAAGTAATAGTCCTTGCTGAAAGCTAATTATTTCTCCCAGAATTTTCTTAAGCTCCATTATTGCAGTTTTATGTGGAACATAAATACATGCCAGTGTAATCCTCCTCCCTTGCCAGTAGCCCCTTAGTACTAAAAATCTACCATTATTATATTTTTATCCTTTTCTATCACTATTGGCACTCCTCTTGCAGTTAGTATAAATCCTCCTCTTTTCATTTATCCCAGGTATTCCGCTGAATAAGAGTGCTGAAAACCTTTCTGTATCAAACTTGATATGTGTTACAACAGAATAGCCAAATTTGCTACCAAGGCCAAATTCTCATCCCAACACTGTAACTCACTGAAACAATTAGGCTGGTTGGAACTCCCCCACCATCTCTCATTCACCCAGCTAACTACAGCACACAAAATAATTTACAGACCCATAGACTCTCCTGCTCTCTCAACTGCACTTGCCAAATACCAACCCAGCAGGCAACTAAGATCTGAAAATCATTTACTTCCAAAAGTAGAAAAGCCCACCTTACCGGTTTATCAACTGCTCTACTCCTTCACTGTCATCAAACTATGGAACTCGCTTCCTCCTTCTATAAGAAACACAGGCAGCAGCACCACCTTCAAACAAATACTGAAAAATCATCTCACCTCTTCCTGGCTATGTACCCACTGTATAACCTAACCTCTTCCTTCTCCTTATTATATAACAAAATTCCTATGCTTTTTACTACTAGCGACTGCTGATACTTTCTCCATATTTATTTATTTATTTTCTTTCATCACTTATTGATACTGGTAGAATAATTCTGATTAATTTATCTCTGTTTTTACCACTCTGAATTCATCTGGTAACCAACTAAAGTCCTGCTTTTATGCATATATTCTGTATATGTTACTGTAATCAAACCAACTAAATTCCTGACTTATGTATATATTCTGTATATATTAATGCAACCACTATGTGTAACACTGTCTCTACTTCTGTACCAACTAATGTTTAATTTTTTTCTGCATCTGTGTTCTTGTCCGAGCTTTTCTCCCCGGGCCTCCACCGAAAATGGGCTCTTTTAGCCCCGGTGGACTTTTCCGGTAAACAAATGTAATAAATAAATAAATAAATTCACATGGTCAGTTTATTTCCAAATGTATCTCCTGTAGCATAGCTATTTGCACTCTACATTTTTAATCTAGCTCACTACTCTTTCTTTTTTGTATATATCTGTGAGACCATTAACATTTAAAGATAATATAGAAAGTGTCATTATGTTAAAAAAGTTATTATTCCCACCTTTTATGTGTAACAGCTTTTTGTTAAGTTTATAGTTCCAGCATTTGTGTTACATGCGTACGGTAATGTCTGGCAGCTTGATCTTTTATACAGTTGTTTCTTTTCATATTCATTTCAGCCTATGTCACATCTTACAAAATTGCTTGTTTTATTGAAAGCCCTAAAAAAATACCCTCCCAATATACCCCCTAAAAACTTTTAACTTAAACTAATAAGGCTGTGTACATCTTCAAATATTGAAGTTTTACCCTCCTAATAGGAACAATTGTACCAAACTGACAGCCACACTCATAGACTTGGACTAACTCAAAAGGAAGGTTATCCACGCTAAGAAGCATGGTACAGCCTGTGCTTCTACTAAGTGCTCTCTGGTTTTGTCTTATCTTTATTGCTGTCCCAGATTGGGAACACATTTGAATGCTTGCAGAAAACATGATCTCCTAGCCATTGAAAGACAGAAGACAGACATATTCTGTTTTTATTCCTCTTTATCAGATTGTCTCCATGGAGACATGACAACCAGATACAGGGTTGCTTCTGCAAGCATTTATTTATTTGACCTTCTGCAAGCATTTATTTATTTGACAGAGGAAAACTTTATTATATTCAATGTTCTTTTTTATTTATTTGCTTTCTCTTAAAAGTTGTTACTAGATCAAGCCAAGACCCTTAATCCAGTTATTCCCCTATGCAAGAATGTGAAAAAGCACATCACTTTATCTTGTATCATGCACTTTTGACCAGACTTTTCTTCTTTTTTTACATTACACTGCCTACATTTCTTAAAAATGAACAAGGAGAAAGAGGAAAAAAAAAAAAACAGGGACACCTGTTTACTTTGGTATCCCCATTACACTTGAAAGTAACTGAAAAAAATGTTATAGCATGCAGATTAGATCATGCATTATAAAAATAGTACTGTTAAAAACAAAATTTTGTTTTACATACAGTTAACTCTCTCCCTCTGTCTTACCCTCTCCTAAATGTTCTTCCAAATACTAATGACATGAAGTAGGACATATGCTTTAGACTCCCCTACAAGTTTAACAAAGTTAAAAATGTCCAATATTTCTAGGTTTTCTTGTTCTGTCATGTTTTACAAACATAATCAATGCTTTGTAATCTCACATTTATTTGTCAATTTCTGAGTTGCTGGTTTTTATTCCTGTTTATCGCCATCTCCCAAATCCAGTCTCTGCTTCATTTCCAACATACTCTCCATTCTTCTAGTCAATTCTTGTGCTTTTTTCTGTCTTTCAAATATTTTCCATTGAAACATTGGAAAAGGTTTCACTGACACATTTTCTCTGTGGACGTTCTTACCAGAAGAACAAGAAGCAAAATCTCCTTCTGTTTCACAGATCACTTTTTGTTGGACAAACTTTTGTATTTCCTCTGTCAGTGTTTCATTTACTTTAATCAGCTCTGAGTACATTTGACTTATTTTTCCTCTAGGTTACTGGCAGTCATGTCTTGCAACAAAGCTGGAGTTTGCACTGCTTTTTTGCTGAACAGCTGTAGAATTCTTCCCATTCACTGTTTTTTCCTCGATTTTTGTGATTTTCTTTCAGGTTCTCTGAATTTCTTTTTTGCTAGCATCCAGGCAGTGCACTTACTAGCCAGTTACTGAAATTTACCAAAAATATGAGTTTACTGGCTCTCTCTTTGGAGTTTCTGGTTTCACACTAGGAGAGCTGAAGTTAAGCTGTTAGTGCAGCCATCTTGGAAGTCTCGTGTACACTTTTCTTGATCTGAATGTTAACACAGTATGTTCCTTCAGTTCATGCTGTATTGTACTAGAAGCTCTACTCCCCTGGACTTCCACTGAAAATGGGCTTTAAAATCAGTTGAACAAATGTATACAGGAAGTACTTTGCACCTTTGTCATAAAATTGTTTCTAAATGTGTTTTCTTTTCTGTGAAAGTTCTGCTGCTGGAATCTGGTATTCAGATACTAATACTAAAAATGTATATAGGAAGTTTTGTCTTAAGCCATCTTCCAATCAACATTTCAGCTCAACAGTCCTGTAGCCTGTAATTCAGTAGTTCAGTAATGGTGGGTAATGTTCAATTTGGCTTGATATATCACATTTCTTGAACATTTCTCTGCAATCAGAGTCATATATTCAACTTGCTCACATGCTTGAATTTCCAGGCTTTGGAAACATTTTTGAACTCTTGGCATATGAATTGTGGGCCATTGTCTAATATAACTTTTTCAGGTATACTGTGCCTTGTGAATATCAATTTAAGCACATTAATCACTGATATTTCTTTAAGCTGACTAACTTCTGGATATTTAGAGTAGTTGTCACATAGTAGAAAACAGAAGTTATTTTATTAGAATAATTCAGTTCTCACCTTATCCATGGCAGTGTTGGAATTTCATGGAGCATTAACTCCTCTTTCCAGTTTTGACTCTTATGTGTGGCACAAAGCTGTTCTTATGTGCATTTTCATACTAGACCAATGCATGATCTCTGTGTCTCTTGCTTTAGACTTCAGCATGCCCAGATGTCATTTGTGTACTTTCAGCTGCATTTGACATATTAGCTGAGACAGAATGAAGACTTAATCACCTTCATATAGGAGACCTTGTCATCATCATCAACCCCCCTTTTTCCTTTTTTCTATATGGGGTCAGGCTGTTGTGTTAACTGTCACCATGTCTCTTAGTTCAATGCCACACACTTGCCTTCTTCGACACTCATACCTAACTGTTACAGATCTTCTCTCACGCAATCCATCCACCTCTTTGCTGGATGCCCTCATTTCCTCTTAGCTTCTTCCTGTCTGTTCCAAATCTTCTTCACCAGATTGTCTTCTGTTTTTCTGCACATTTGTCTGAACCACCGTAATCTGTACTCTATGATTTTTCTGCACCTGGAGCTACTTTGGTTTCTGCTCTTATGTTCTTATTTCTTTGTCTGTCCCATAGTATGCATCCTACCGGCCTTCTTAGGCACTTCATTTCCATCACATCTAACTTTCTCATCTGCTCTGCCTTTACTGCCTAGATTTCTGTACCATGCAGTAGTACTGGTCACACCACTGTTTTGTACGCCTTACTTTTCAGCTTCTTTGGCATTCTTCTGTCATGCACAACACCTAGCACTGTATTCCAGTTGGCTGCAGCCCCTCTAATTCTAGCTTTAACTTCTTCATTTAGACTTCCCTTCTCTTCAACTACCCCTCCAACTTACTTGACGTTATTAACCTGTACTACTATCTTTCCTTCTTTCTCGGTTCCCAGTTTCTTCTGATTTTTCCAGTTTGCTGCCATTACCACTCTGTCTTATCAGTGCTCAGTTTCTTCTCATGTGCCTTCAGTTTTGCATTCTATTCCCCTGTCCTTTGCTGAAGTTCTTGCTTAGAGTCTGTCTGTAATGCCACATTGTCTGCATGCAGCAGCTTTGTTGAACTGTCCCCTCTGACCTGTTTACTAATGTAGTCCATTGCTAGAATGAGCAGGAGTGGGCTCAGAGCTGGACCCTCTTGGCAACCCACTGCCACTGGGACCCCCTTTGTGAGACTGAGCATTGTTCGTACATGTCATTGGGTCCTTGTACATAACCTGCACTAATTCTACCAATGCTTCCGTGACTTTGAACCACCACAGTATTGCTCAAATTATCTCTCTTGGGACCTTGTCATATGCTTTCTCCAAGACTATGAATGCCCAGTTGGACTCTTTCCTCATCTCTAGCTTCTTCTCAACTATCTGTCTCACTGCAAACATTTGGTCAGTTGTGCTGCTTCCTGATCTGAATCTGCTCATCTCCTAGCTTACTTTTGACTACTCTGCATATCTTTTATTTATCTTTTATTATTTTATTTATTAGTCACCCTCTCCAGAACTTTCATGCAGTGTGACAGGAGTTTGATACCTCTGTGCTACCCACAGTTGTGAATGTCCCCTTTGTTTTTTTACACTGGCATGAGTATGCTTCTTCTCCAGTCATTTGGGATACACCTTTTCCCCCACGCTGCTATAGGTACCATTAGGCGACATTTCTCCCCTACCTCACCCAGCATCCTTATCATATCTGCTGTGACCTCATCTGAGCCTGCTGCTTTTCCTGACTTCATTTTCCTTAGTGCTATTGTTACTTCTTCCAGGGTGGGCTCCTCTTCTCTCATTGTAGGCTGTGTCTGGGCAGTATAGCTTCTGTGGGATTTTCTTCATTCAGAAGCTGCTGGAAGTACTCCTTCCATCTCCCTTTGATGTCCTGTGGACTACTGAGCAAGTTGTTGCTGGCATCCTCTATGAAGGGTGTCTGACTTTCTTTTCTATCTTTCTGTCTTTGTCTTGCAACCTGATATAGTTTCTTTGTGCCAGCTACTGAGTCACTTTCCAGAAGCTAGTAGAGTGCCTCCGATGCACTGTTCTTTGCTATTGCAACTCCTTTCCTAGCTTCTTGTTAGCCAACCAGTATTCCTTCCTATCCTGGTATCTTTTCTAGCTCCACTTTTTCCTACATTCCTTCTTTCTTTTGATGACTTCCTGGAATTCTGCCTTCCACCACCAGCTTTCCTTATGTACCTTATTTCCATACCTGGTTCGGCCACATACCTATTCTATAGTCATCACGTGTGCTGCTTGAGGAGCTGCCATTCTTCTTCAGCTCCACCTATTTCCTCTTCTCGGGGTGCTAGAGGCCTGAGTAATTCCTTATAGTGTTGTGCTTTCTCTTCAGTCAACTTTCAGATTTTTAACCTGGTCTCGGTCCTTGGAGCCTTCTCCAACGATTGCTTGCAGCTGATTGTGACAACCAGTGGTTATTGCTGTGGGCAGACTTGTTTCACTGGGGATGAGTGCAATCACTGATTGTACACCAGTGCCCTTTCCTTACCAGGGGGAAGTCTATCTGAGTTGCATGTTGGCTACTTTTGTATGTGATCTTGTGACTGTCTCTCTTTCTGAACCATTTGTTGGCTACTATCAAGCCATTTGCCAGACAGAAGTGTAGAATGGTTTCTCCTTTTTTTATTTCTCTTGCCCCACCATGTGGATCTAGGCAATCCTCATATCCTGTTTTGTCTCTCTCTGCATGTGCATTCAAGTCAACTATTATCAACACCAACTCATGTTGTCCTGCTTTATCTAGTAGGTCATGCAACTGCTGTCTGAATGCACTCTTTTTCTCATTATCACAACCCTGCTGTGGTGCATAGGCTGAGATTATAAGTACTGCCCTGTGATTACACTGGATTGTGATTGCCATGAGATTGTCACTGATTCTGATGATATCCCTCACTGCCATCTGAAGCCTTTCTGTCACCACAATTCCCACAACAATTCTAGCCTTTCCTTTTCCTGAGTAGTAGACTCTGGATCCCAAGCCAAGTGTCTTTGCTGCATTGCCACAGTAGATGCCCAAAGTAGTTGGATTTTACAACTTTTCCCTCTATAGGGCACCATGTAGCGTCTTTCCATTCCCTGGTGAGTTTGATTTGTAAAAACTCAGCATGTTTTTTGGAGGTGGGAAGAACCCCACAGAAGCACAGGGAGAACATGCACACAAGCATTGTCCACAAGTCAGGATCAAACCTTGTACCTTATGCATGGGAGGTAAAGACCTTAACCATTATACCAACTGCTCGGTGATAATTAGTGGTTGAACTTACTTCACACTGTCTAGCCATCTTGACATAGCTTCATGTAGCAGCTGCATTTTTATATCATCTTTCATTGCAGTTCTTTTTTCTTTGCACTGGTATTTGTCAGCACTCTTCAACAAGTAGCTCTTCCACACAGTTACTTTAATAGGTTGTTCATATCAGCAAAGTGCATCAACTTTCCAGGTGTGATATGTATACATATAGAGATACAGAACACATTTGGTATATAAATGGTATTGGGCATGTGATGGGGAATTTTACAAAATGTGTATCACATTTATTGTGCTTATTATTCATTACACTGGGAACTCAGTTCACAATTTTAAATTAAGGGTACCCGAGCACTATTTTGAATGTCACCATAAATAATGTTATTGCTAAACATTTGGAAGAGATCTGTGAGGGAAATGTTACTAGCTTTAGATGCAGAACTGTGTTTCACTATAATCTGAATATAAGATGCTCTGTACAACCGAATAAGAAATATTTGGACAGATTAGAGACTTTGTTCATGATAAAATATATTACTGTATTCCCTAGGTAATGAACCTAATTCTTCTCACAAAATCAGTTTTGTATTAATATATTCACAGTGAGTATTTTTGAAAAATTCAGCTATATATGCTAATAATCTATTATTGCATATATTGCACAAGTAGAATGTATGAAAAAAGGTATATATTAAAAATGAAAGTAGTTAATCTCATCATGTGAACAAACTGTTGGGATTTTAAAAAATGAATCATTGGAAGTGTTTAGAAGGCCAGGAAAAAAAACAAGGCTCCAAGGATGCCATGTTGTTCTTCAAGCTGAGCTACACTTTGTTTCTTTTTCATCTTGATCTTGTTGAAGTTTTTTTCTTTCTGTTTCACAGTTTTGTCAGTATGACAAGTGTCTGGAATAAACATGGAATGATATCACACCATCCCCAAGAATCACATTAATGAGATCTTTTCAACAGAAGTTTGCATACTTGCTGTGGTATGCGTTTGTCAGTGTCTAACTGTAACCCATCAGTGGTAAGTAGATGACATTTTCTTCAAGTATTATCTCTTATCTGATACTTATTTTTTATCGTCAAACCTTCTGATGTTAATATGTCTAGCAACTTAATCAGTCTGCTGTTACTCTTTTGCTTTGTAGCAACCCATAACGGTTGGCATCAGTGATATTCAAAGTACCTTTCCATTCCTGAAGATTGTTTGCCCCCCATGTTGAAATACTTTTGGTAAGTTAAGGTACTCTCAGAAATCTATATGTACCCAAGAACATAATAAATGTATACATTTGACAGCTTGCCTTATTCAGTTTAATTTGCCAGAAGCACTGGCATGCATCCAACATGTGGGGGAAAACTTAGTAACTATAGTATCAATCCGTTTTACAGCAAGTTTGTAAGGCATGATTCTCTCCCTGTAACCATTTGTTGAGATTTTGTGCCATCCTTTGAGCCAGCACTAGCCTGAAGGAAATGATGATTATGAAAATAAATGTGGTCTTATTTTTCTTTTCTTTCAATGAAGAAATAAAATGTGCCCAAGGCTTAATGTTCAAATCTAACAAAATATCAGTTCCCAATAAAAAGGGAAGACAGCATTCTTTCAGTGGGAGCCATTGGATGCTTGTGAGGATACATAAACCATATCTGGGAATTGTACCTGCTTCCCTATTCTCCCCACCTCAAAAAGACAGCCACTTTCTGTGTACCCCATTGTGCTAGATTGGGTCGAAGTGAAAGAACAAATGGCCACAGTCATATATGTCAAATTGTTGCCATCAGAAATATGCATAGCATCTTCTACAAAGCTGATTTATAGAAATATATATAGCATGCTTCCTTTCCCCTATTTCTAAAAGACAGTCACCTATATACACATCTGATGGCTGATTGTGAAGAAAATGAAAAAATAATGATCGCAGTAATATTTTCTTATAGAAAAGATATAATGGCTTTCTGTGCAAACCTGTGAGGTTTGGTTGTGAAGAAAGTTAAAGAAATACCAATCACATTGCCCCAAAGCCCCCAAACAAGTTATATAGGCCTTCTGTGTAAACCTCTGAGTAGGGCTGGTTTTAAACTAGGTGAGGTCCATAGCAGAAGCAAAGTGGAGGACCTCCTACTAAGCCCGAGTCAAAATCTACTTGTGTAGTCCAGGGGTGTTGGGGTCATAGATCCAGAAGCTCTGAGTTCAAGATGTTCTGTTCTGTTATGTTGTACATTATTTCTTGAAAGCTGATTATATTTTTAACTATTTTTTTTTTTTTACTGCTACCCATGACGACTATGTATGTACCTGCCATTACTGTGTGTTTCCATACATAAAAATCAGGGATATTTTTCAAACACACACATAAGATATTGACACTGTTCTTGACAAGTTAGGTCTATCACACGATTCTTTGATATTTTTTGTCTTGCAAACATACACCCAGACTCACATGCACATACACACACACTGACACACATACTAACACTGTCCCTGACAAGTCAGGTCTATTACAAGATGGACACAAGCCCTCATAAACAGACATACACATGTACACTCACTGATACAATGTACACTTGCCAACAGACACATGAAAGAAATATCACTTAATCTATAGCATGTCCTTGGCATGTTGGAGGAAACCAGAGCATCTGGATAAAACTCACACTGACATGGAGGACATGCAGACTCCAAAAAGAAGGAGCCACATCCAAAAACTCAACAAAAGAATAAAGTGCTATCAGATAGCAATGTTACTCACTGGACCACTGTGCCAATAATTATTTGCTTTCTACACACATTCTGTCCAACCCATCAAAAATAGCCACTTAATGTGTATAATGCTGTTGTCTGACAATGATGAAAGTGAAAATGTTTAACGTGTTATTCTTAAATATAATGTGACACCCCCCATGCACACATACAAGCATAAGCCATAACCATGATAATTTTCCACTGAATTTCAGTGAATGCAGTACAATACATTGTGAGACACCATTCCTGCTAAGTGAAATCATTGAGAGTTTACCAGGCAGCAAACAGCAGTAGGGATAAGTAACTTTTATCTACAGCTGGCCTCCATAAATATCAGTTATAACTACTATTATATACCCTCCTAATTAATTTAATTATTGTATCAGGGAATGCAAATGACTTCATTACCCTACTTATAAAATACCAGATTACTCTGCTGAATGCTTTCTCCACATCAAGACCCACCAACAGCAGTGGTATTTTCTTATATTATGCTTCCTTCTTGATCATTATTGTTATATCGATGTTGTCAAAAGTTTGCTTCCCCCCACAAAGCCACATTGATCCATATCTGTCAGTTTTGTCAACACCTTTGCCATTCTTTTAGCTAGTATAGACATAAACACTCTATAATCATGGCTTACAATTGAAATGGTTCTGTATTAATCTAGGTGTGATGGGTATTTACCTTCTTTGGGTAAAACAACCACCACAGCTTTCTTCTAAGATGCTAGTGCTTCCTCTCCTTTTAAAATACTGTTAAACACAATCTTCCAGATGTTTAACACTTTCTTTCCTTCTAACTTCCAAACTTCCACAGGAATAACATTGTGTTCCCTGGGGCTACCATGCAGATTGATTATACATCACCAATTTTATCTCATTCCCTGCTAGCTTAATTATCAGTTGTTGAGCCTCATCTTCCTCTAACCTCGGCATAATTAAGTCTTCCATAAATATTTTCATTTCTGCTCTTTCTTAATTTCCACATTCCTCTGCTGTATACAAATTTTCATAGCATTTCCAATTCAAAATATCCCTAATACCTCTATAGAACCTTTGGTTATTTTTCTTGTCATAGGCTCACCAAGTTTGGCAGCAGTCCTTTCTGTTTTCTTTTGCCCAAATCTTTGTGCTAAAGGTTTTTGTGGTTTGGAGTTATAAAAAAATAGTTGCTTAACAGCACTCTTTCTTAACTTGTGCATATTATCCAAATACTCCCTTATTTTCTCTTTAGCACTCTGCAGTTGCTTTTCTTCTTGTTCTGTGAGATTCCATCTGTAATACTTTAATGTTGTTAGCTTTTCTAAATTATTTCAATTACTTTTTAACCATATCTTTGTCTTTTATTTCTACCGTATTTTTAAACTCCATTTTATTTTTATGCCGCTCATTACATATACCTCTTGAAGCAAGTTCTTTCTTCCCTAATAACCCCTGAATAATTTCCACTACCCATTTCTTAAATTCCTCTCTGTTTAACAGATAGGTGGGGAAGCACCAATTTTTTATTTTAGTTATTATTGGCACATGATCTGAAATAGCTATTAGATGCATCTCAAAACTTTCAATTAAATGCACATGTTCCTGTGAGATATAATTTCTGTGTAGCTTAGTCCAGTTTTTGTACCTTGGGAAATAATATGAAAATTCTCTACAAGCTTGTACTACTGATTTCACATCTTCCATAACAAATATTTTCATAAAAGGTCTTCACAAATCTACCCTCTTTTGTTATATTTTCTGTTGTAGACCCCCCCCCCCCGGTACATTCTCACAGTTGTAAATCAAACTGCAGTCCCCACCTGTAAGTAATATGCTCTGCTGAATGCTGATTATTTCTCCCAGAATTTTCTCAAGCTTCATTGTAGCAGTATTAGGTGGAATATAAATATATGCCAGCATAATCCTCTGCCCCTGCCAGTAGCCCTTTAATACTACAAATCTAGCATTATTATCTTTTTTTCTTCTATCACTATTGGAACTCCTCTAGCAATTAATATAAGTATTCCCTTTTTCTTTGTCGCAGATATTCTACTGAATAATGATCCAGAAATCCTTTCTTTTTCAAATTCCCCCATGCTCACTTCTTTCCAGATGTGTCTCCTGTAGCATATATATTTGCACTCTGAATTTCATAATATAGTTCACTACTCGTTCTTTTTTGTACATACCTGTGAGACTATTCACATTCAAAGATAGTATGGAAAGTGTTGCAATCATGATAAGATGTTATTATTCTCACCTGTTATGTATAACAGCTTTTTTAATGTCTTCAGATTTTGTGTTACATACATATACTAATGTTTGGCAAGTTGCTCTTTTATACAGTTGTCTCTTGTCATAACCATTTGAACCTCTGTTACATCTTACAAGATGTTTTGTTTTAATGAAAACCCTAGCTAAAAAAAAAAAACCTCAAACAAACACACCCCCAGACCCTGTTAACTTAATACAAACACACAAAACTATGTACATCTTCAAATAATGAAGTTTAACCCTCCTAATATGAACAATTGTCCTGGATTGACAGCTGCACTCATAGGCTTTAATTAACCTATAATGAATGTTATCCATGCTGAGATGCATGGTACAGTCTGTGTGTCTACTTACACACAAAAGTTATCCATGCTGAGATGCATGGTACAGCCTGTGCGTCTACTTACACACTAAGTACTCTCTGTTTTTGACTTATCTTTATTCCTTTCCAAGATGTAGAAAACACCTTGATTTTTTTCAGAAAACATTATAATTCAATAAACTCCGTGTAGACTTCCCGCAAAGCATACATGGAGTTTACATTTGTGTGAGATGATGTGGGGTGAATAGCAGAGCTTATTGCATATTCATGCTGTGCACTGTGTTTACATGTAAATAAGTGAGGTTTTTGGCTAGCAACAGTGTTTCCAGACAGGAAACCATGTAAGCGAACATGAATAGCACTCCTGTTTAAATGAGAGCACTGAAGATCTGTGGTTTTGCACAGAATGCCATATTGATCACCAGAGCTTCACAGATAGCTGTCACTCTCTTAGTGCAAGACATCTGGACAAAGGACAACATAATGGAGGGGCAATGGTGCAGAAATAGGAACATATTTGACATATTTGCCCTATAAAAATGTGCTAGAAAAAACAGGGGTTTGTATTAAGATACTTGTTCTGAAGGATTTGAAGTCTAAAACTCAAATGTATGTAATTATTGAGCCATATCAGCCCTGAGATCATCCCAGTGATATGGCAAAAGGCCAAAAAATTGATAAGGAATACATCTGGACATTCTGTGAAAATATGGACAATTGAGAGGTATGAATGTTAAGTATATGGCCCAAACACCATATAGGACAGTGTATCTACAGTGCAGAGTATTTTGAAATCCCATTCCTGCCATTCTGTACTGAAGTTATATAAATGATTTGTAAGGGCACATGGACTGCCATGTAAAATAAACACACATGGGAAGTGTGTATATTGAACAGGGACACACAGATGAACTGTAAGAATGAACACAGGGAAAAAGGACAGGTGAAATAACCTAATGTACAGCAGATAAGGACATATCAATGGAAGATGGTTGTAACCACAACACCAATCACATATCAATATGGTACAGTAGGGACTGCACAGTAAAAATGTGTATTATGTGTCTATCACACAAGGTGATATAACAATGGAGAAGATGTCTGTGTGAGATAATTATCCTTACATGAATAATGCAAAGGACATATATCAGGGATCTGACATACAATTGGGGTAGGGTGCATATTCTGAAGTTGTGAAATCTGATTTGCTTGAATATTAGTGTAATCTCAGCAGAGGTCTCCAGCAAGTGGGACACAGGTAAAGGCTCATGGACAATATTAAAAGAAGCAGCCACAGTCATGGAGAATATCAAAATAATACCACCAGTAATCCCATGCCTCTGACATAACTTGTGATTTAGAATGATTAGATATGATTCTGCACAAATACACATGTACAACTATTATGATGTGTCCACGCACTATGAGGGCAATCATGCACACTGTCCTAGCACTGTAACATCTGCTGGAGGTGGGAGAGCAACACTATGATCAATACAGGCTAGTTGACTGGTGTGCATGACATACATACATATATATATATATATATATATATATATATATATATATATATATATATGCGTGTGTGTGGGGGGGGGGCACAATCCACACTGTCACAAATGTTATCCATGCCATCAATTTTCTCAAACACCTATGTCTGTACTGTGTGCATCACCAGAAAAGGTAGCATATATGCATCTAGTGTAACAACTTGATGGGATTCCACACCATCAGATAGTAAAGTTTATGCCACAAAAGGAATACCTAGGTATGGCCATTAAGCTGTGTGATAGCTTACTGTGACAAAGGTGGTACACGTAAGTTGCACATCAGTGGAAGATGTGTAGGGAGGTACATGAAGAAGGGTGCATTGTACTCAGTTATTGGTGTGATGAAGGCTGGGAACTATGGAGGTATTATGGCCTCTGATCTGGATGTTCTTCACAGTACCTATGTTACATACAAGGGAGTAGTCAGCACTGTGACCACTTGCTGGTGGATGTTCCATTTATCTTAGGACACAGGTCACATACCTATTGGTCTGATTATAGGATGTGATGTCCACATTATACTTGGGTTGTGTGTTTGTTTTCCTGATGTAACAAATACCCCTATGTTTTCTTGTCATTGCAGGTATTGTCACAGCTGTGGCAGCAATCTTTGGTATGTGTTGATACTGTCTGTATTATACTAATATCACAGTTGGAGTCAATGATTGCCCACAATCTGTAGTCCTTCAGGCAGCTGTTTGGACACAGGATATGTATGTCATCTGTGATATCCATTATTAAATAATGGACAGGAAAGGGTCTAGCAGACAGCCCTGATGTACAGACCTGATAACTGGACCTAAGATATAGGTCACTTCACACATGCCAGCATATGCAATGTTTGTGGTACACTGGTTTACCCACTTGGTGATACAAGTGAATATGGCCACATCTGACAGTGTTGAGTGAGTACCTCAGTGTGGATATGTGTCAAATGCCTTAGGTTTGTCAAGTTCAAAAGGATGATAGTGTTGTTCTCATGCATGCCCCTGATGATCTCTTTGAGGACATCTAACAGATGAAACAGACATGATTGTAGCATTAACAGCTCACACAGATCTGTTGCACACAGCCGGGATATCACTAGTGTCAATTTAGAAAAGGTCCATGATGACATGTTGGTCTGCCTCACATATGAGGAGAGTCAGGATGTGTCTATATATGCATGCATCAGGTGCTGCCCCCCAACTCACATGGATGCATATTAAAACACCCTTGTACAGCAATATAGTCTGTGTGGAGGGTGTGTTGAAGTGTATACTTAACCATGTCAGGAAGGTGTATGTGATGAGTCATGTGATAGTCAATCTGTGATGTTGTCACAGCCCATTGATTCTGTGTGATAAGCCTGGATGATGTAGATAAGACAGTACATACTGGCTATCCTCAACTGGCGTTGGGTTTGAATACAATCCCCCACACAGGGATCATTGAGAAACTCTCTCAGCTGGGGAGTAAACCTCATGTCACTAGATGGGTAACCAACTGGATCACTGACAGAACATATATTGTGAAAGTTGGTGAATCAACCTGTACCAGTAGAACTGTCACCATTGGTGTACCCCAGGGATCTGTGCTTGGCACTTGACTGTTTGAAATCTATTTCTTGACAGTTCAGGCTAAAGATTATGGCCTTTGGCTTGCCACGTTTGCTGATTCCTGCATACTGGGTGCAATCATTCAGTCCACCTATGATGATAACATACTATAGGAGGGGCTAACACAGTCAAATGACTGGTTACAAAGCCACATGTTCTACAAATAAATGCAGAAATGTGTCTTTATTTTGTCCATCTGAAAAGTCACATTCCATGCTAATTACATCATTGACAACAATCCTGCAATGCTGAAACCCAGTGATGCAAGCACTGGGAACACATATAGATCGCAATCTGAACTTTGACCAAGTGTCCACACTAGTATTGAAAGTCTATGTTGTGTACATCATAAGTCATGCCATCATATTCAGATCTTAGGATTGTATGGCAGCACTGTACTGGAACCTCATCAGAACACTAATAGAGTATAATGCTCTCTTTTTCATGTACCTCACCAGACACATGCAGCAGCTGCAGAGACTACAGGGGTTTTTCACCACGAAAACACAAGGCCTACAAACCATGCCACAATATATATGGATAGACTGAAAGCCATGTCACTGTAATCTGTATTGTATAGGATGAGGTGACTACTGCCTGGCCTCTATGCCAGTCTCTGACCCTGCCCTGGTGGGAATAGTGCATATCCAGAAATCAGATATAGCTAATGACATCAGCAGTATCTGTTGAGGAGAATATGATAATAACAGTTTCCCCCATGCTGGTGTAAAAGGCTCTGTGTAATATCAAGCAAAAGCACAAACACACCACCAGTTGACTGCACTGAGAATAGAACCCCTGCCTGTCTAAGTACATGGACTACAGAACTCAGCACAAGTCTGACTTTTACAAGAATGCAGGTCAACTTATAGTAGATGACATCAGCAGACTACATTGGAGAGAAGATGTTGGGAGGCCTGCATTAAATTGATGTGTAGGTATGTGCAACTGTCAAAATACTGTCACTCCATGAGATTGGAGTGGCATCAGACCTTTCAACCATACAGAATTCCTCGGCATTTACCAGTTTTGAGGTCCAAATGGGGTGCCACGAATTCCTGAGTGGTCCCCTTTATTCCCGAATTTCCCGGCCTTTTTGTTTTTATTATTTTGTATTTTCATTCTAGATGTTTATGTGCTGCTGATGCCATTCAGAAGTTGGTGTGTGTGTGTGTGTGTGTGTGTGTGTGTGTATGTGTGTGTATATATATATATATATATATATATATATATATATATATATATGTATAGAAAACACATGCAATTTGAATTCCATACACTGCATTTATTTGGTGTGTGTGTGTGTATATGTGTGTGTATGTATATGTGTGTGTGTGTGTGTGTGTGTGTGTGTGTGTATGTGTGTGTATATGTGTGTGTGTGTGTGTGTGTGTGTGTGTGTGTGTGTGTGTGTGTGGGTGTGTAGATATACCTAGTGGTTAGGGTTACTCAGGCTCAAACCCTGTACCTTAGGTACAAGAAGCAAGAGCCTGAGTTCTCTACCCATACCACCATTTCTGATTGAAGGAGTTATAGCTCTCTATTGTACAATTTTTCACAGAATGTCTGGAATGTGTTTGGCTCATACTTTTGGTCTCTTCCTCTTAAAAATTGGATGGTGCAGTGGTAGTGTTGTTGCCTCACAGCAAAAGATACTTTGGTTTGATTCTTGGCTGAAGTGCCTTCTGTGTGGAGTCTGCATGTCCTCCCTGTGTTTGTGTGGGTTTCCTCTGGGTGCTCCGGTTTCCTCCCCCAATACAAAGACATGCATCTGGTTTTCTGGAAAATCAGTAAGAACTGAATTCACGACATAATGATAGCCATTTAAGTTTGTCTTCCTATCTTTTAGGAAACACATGGTAACACAACATTTTACCCCCCCCCCCACACCGAATACATTTTGGCTTTTTTCCAGTTTCTTGTGCTGCACAGTTCTTCAGGGAAAGAGAAGTTTAGTGCTGCTTATGCAAAGTCTGATTGCATTGTTAGTAGCACAACAGGTAGTATACTTGCTTTTGCTGCAGATGGCTGTGGGTTTTACTCCCACAGTATGTAGATGGATTGCTGATACTGTACTGTGTTATGCTTTTAAAGGGGGTGGAAGCTCCAGTCCTGAGAATGTCCTCCTTTGGCAGAGATACCTATTAACTATGAGCCTATCAGTTTGCAGTCCATTCCTTCTTGAAATATTACTTGCTTATCATTTTTTTAATGTAACATAGGCAATTTATTCTTCAAGGACAACAGGCACTTAACTTGTAGATGAAACAATGAAATATAAAGTTGTTTTCTAGCAGCAACCTCTTCATTAGTTACAGATCTCTTTAACATGGAATTTAGATGACTTTTACTTCTGCAGAGATTGAGGATATTTACTGATACTAGTGGAGTGGAGAAGTTTGAGTAGACTTTTATGATGGCTCATGCATTTTGTTTCATTGCTTACTGGAAAAATGTTCAAACAATACATTTCAAATGTGCTCTAACAAGTGTGCTATATTATGTAAGGAATATAATTTAATAAAGTCAGGAAGGTCTATCAAATAATATATGTATGTTTCATGTGCAAGGGACCTATGATTTGAAAACAGTCCAAAGGCAACCTTTATCCACCACTGGCCAGATGCATTTTCTTTGGATGTGTGTTTCAGTGCTGTTTCAATGAATGTGAGTTTCAAGGGCAGAGAAGTTTTAATGCTACGTCAGTTTTCATTGTGAGACTGTATTGCTTTGTTTAGCAGATGTCTGTTAGTGTTTGTGCTATAAAATGTGAAATAAAATCCAAATAATCATTGTAGAAGTAAAACAGTATGCACATTACAGTGTTTATGGTAAATGGGACAAAATAGCCAAGTAATGTGACATTAGAATGGCTGCAGGGGAACTCTGGGGCCATATTTTGGTTGTCTATTCTTCAGTTTTCATTTGAAAGTTAGTATCCCACAATTCCATTGGAGTGAGCGGGGTTGCATAATTATGTATGCAAATTTTATGTTAATCAGCAAACAGATTTGTACCTATTTTTCATGGGCCTTTGTCCAGATTTTTGATGTTTCCAGGATGAGAGGTATGAGCGGCACCTATAGGATACACACTACTGTTCTTCAGGCTAGACATGCACAGTTGACTGCAGTGAAAAAAGAACCCCTACCTGTCTAAGTACACAGACTATAGAACTCACTACTTTACACAAGTGCCATGGCACAAGAGTGACTTTTGCAAGACTGCAGGTCAGCTTATAGTGGATGACATCATTAGGAATGTTGGAGAGAAGATGCTGGGAGGCCTGTATGAAACTGGTATGGCATGGCATCTATCAAAATACTGTCAGTCCATGGGATTGGAGCAGTAACTGTAAGATACACACTTCTGCTCTTCGTGCTAGATGCACACACACACACACACACACACACACACACACACACACACACACACACACACACACAGTTGACTGTAGTGAGAACAGAACCCCTACCTATCTAAGTACACACAGACTTCAGAACTCTCAGTACTTTATGCAAGCGCCATGGCACAAGTCTGACTTTTATAATACTACAGGTTGACTTATTGTGGTTGACAGCAGGGCATGTTAGAGAGAAGATATTGGGAGGATTGCATAGGTTCATAGCATCATAGGTTCATAGGAGGTTACTAGCCTAATGGCCGTAGGGCATTTACAAGCCTAGCTGTGTAAAAACACAAGTACCCTTAGTGAGCATAGTTAGATGGTCATTGTTAGCAGAGAGATTTTATGATCAGCACCAACTGGCACTGTCCATGAGGGACATAGATGCCACTCCAGGGGTGAATTTACACTCACCCATCCAGTTATCAAGGTTGGGTTTGAATAGGGTCATTGAGGAGCACTGCTTCACATGCAGTGGAAGCCTATTACAGAGAAGTGGCAATCATTGGGAGATATATCTATCTGCCCAGCATGTTCTGTTTATGTTAAAACATTCTAGATCTGTCTTACAAGATACAAAGCAGTTTTTGAATGATTTATATGAATGTGTAACTAGTTTAAATAGTGCTCAGTGTATAAAATGTTTATTAGTGTCCATGGATGTTAATTCCCTATTTACTGTCATACCTCATGATCAAGGGATTCACACTGTTAAGACTTATTTGAGTGCACATAGTTCTTGAGAGAGCTAGCTAATATGATGGACCGAAGGAAGGTTGGTATATTGTGTGTGCAAGAGACTGGATGGAAGGGGAACAAGGCTAGGTGTATCGGAGGTGGTTTCACATTGTTTTATCATGGTGTGGATGGGAGGAGAAATGGCGTAGGCATTATCTTGAAGGAACAGTATGCTAAGAGTGTTTTGCAGGTGAAAAGAGCGTCGGATAGAGTGATGTTTATGAAGCTGGAAATTGATGGTGTAATGATGAATGTTGTTAGTGCATATGCTCCACAAGTTGGGTGTGCGATGGATGAGAAAGAAAAATTTTGGAGTGAGTTGGATGAAGTGGTGATGACCATGCCCAAGGGTGAGAGACTGGTGACTGGAGCAGATTTCAATAGGCATGTTGGTGAAGGGAACAGAGGGGATTAGGAAGTGATGGGTAGGTATGGTGTTAAGCAAAGGAATGCAGAAGGTCAGATGGTAATGGATTTTGTGAAAAGGATGGACATGGCTGTGATGAATACATATTTTAACAAGAGGGAGGAGCATAGGGTGACATACAAGAGTGGAGGAAGATGCACACAGGTGGATTACATCTTATGTAGAAGGGCCAGTCTGAAGGAGATTGGAGACTGTAAAGTGGTGGCAGGGGAAAGTGTAGTTAGGCAGCATAGGATGGTGGTTTGTAGGATGACATTGGTGATCAAGAAGAGGAGGATGAGTGTGAGGGCAGCACCAAGGATCAAATGGTGGAAATTGAAAAGGGTAATTGTGAGGTGATGTTCAGGGAAGAGTTAAGACAGGCACTGGGTGGCAGTGAAGAGTTACCGAATAGCTGGGTAACTACAGCAGAGCTAGTAAGAGAGATGGCTAGAAAGGTGCTTGGTGTGACATCTGGAAAGAGGAAGGAGGTCAAGGAGACCTGGTGGTGGAATGAAGAAGTACAGGAGAGTATACAGAGAAAGAGGTTGGCGAAGAAGGAGTGGGATTGTCAAAGAAATGAAGAAAGCAGATAAGAGTATAAGAAGATGAGGTGCATGGCAAAGAGAGAGGTGGCAAAGGTTAAGGATAAGGCGTATGAAGATTTGTATAAAAGGTTGGACACTAAGGAGGGAGAAAAGGACCTGTACTGATTGGCTAGACAGAGAGACCGAGCTAGTAAAGATGTGCAGCAGGTAAGGGTGATAAAGGATAATGAGGGAAATGTTCTCACAAGCGAGGGGAGTGTGTTGAGAAGATGGAAAGAGTACTTTGAGGGGTTGATGAATGAGGAGAATGAGAGGGAGAAAAGGTTGGATGATGTGTGGATAGTGAATCATGAAGTGCAGTGGAAGGAGGAAGTAAGGATAGCTATGAAGAGGATGAAGAATGGAAAGGCTGCTGGTCCAGATGACATACCTGTGGAAGCATGGAGGTGGTTAGGTGAAATGGCAATGGAGTATTTAGCTAGATTGTTTAAGGAAATCTTGGAAAGTGAGAGGATGCCTGAGGAATGGAGAAAAAGTATTTTGGTACCGATTTTTAAGAATAAGGGTGATGTGCAGAGCTGTAGTAACTACAGAAGGATTAAACTGATCAGTCAAAGCATGAAGTTATGGGAAAGAGTAGTGGAAGCTAGGTTAAGAAGGGAGGTGATGATTAGTGATCAGCAGTATGGTTTCATGCCAGGAAAGAGCACTACAGATGTGATGTTTGCTCTGAGAGTGTTGATGGAGAAGTACAGAGAAGGTCAGAAGGAGTTGCATTGTGTCTTTGTGGATTTAGAGAAAGCATATGACAGGGTGCCCAGAGAGGAGTTGTGGTATTGTATGAGGAAGTCGGGAGTGTCAGAGAAGTATGTAAGAGTGGTACAGGATATGTACGAGGGTAGTGTGACAGCTGTGAGGTCTGTGGTGGGAGTGACGGATGCATTTAAGGTGGAGGTGGGATTACATCAAGGATCAGCTCTGAGCCCTTTCTTATTTGCAATGGTGATGGACAGGTTGACAGACGAGATCAGACAGGAGTCCCTGTGGACTATGATGTTTGCAGATGACATTGTGATCTGTAGTGAGAGTCGGGAACAGGTGGAGGAGACTCTGGAGAGGTGGAGATATGCTCTAGAGAGAAGAGGAATGAAGGTCAGCAGGACTAAGACAGAATATATGTGTGTGAATGAGAGGGAGGATAGAGGAATGGTGAGGATGCAGGGAGTAGAGGTGGCAAAGGTGGATGAGTTTTAAGTACTTGGGATCAACAGTTCGGAGTAATGGTGAGTGTGGAAGAGAGGTGAAGAAGAGAGTACAGGCAGGATGGAGTGGGTGGAGAAGAGTGTCAGGAGTGATTTGTGACAAATGAGTACCAGTCAGAGTGAAAGGGAAGGTCTACAAGAGGGTAGTGAGACCAGCTATGTTATATGGGTTGGAGACAGTGGCATTGACAAAAAGGCAGGAGTCAGAGCTTGACGTGGCAGAGTTGAAGATGTTAAGATTTGCACTGGGTGTGACGAGGATGGACAGGATTAGGAATAAGTATATTAGAGGGTCAGCCCAGGTTGGAAGGTTTGGAGACAAAGCCAGAGAGGCAAGATTACATTGGTTTGGACATGTGCTGAGGAGGGATGCAGAGTATTTTGGGAAAAAGATGCTAAGGATGATGCTGCCAGGTAACAGGAAAAGAGGGAAGCCTAAGATAAGGTTTATGGATGTGGTGAGTGGGTGTGACAGAGCTAGATGCAGAGGACAGGAAGAAATGGAAACAGTTGATCTGCTGTGGCATCCCCTAATGGGAGCAACCGAAAGAAGAAGAAGAAGAAGATAGTTCTTATGATGATAGAACAATTGATTTGATTTGTATGTTGCTAAAAATGATTCGTGACAGCAATGTTTTCCTGTTTGATTTCACATATTATATTCAGAATAGAGGCATAGCTATGGGCACATCTTGCGCAAATAGCTACGCCAATATTGTGTTGGAAGAATGGGAAGAAAGTAAAGTATTAACACATCAAGAGTTTAGTAGGTATGTCTGTTTTTATCATAGACTTGTTGATGATGTGTTTTCTTTCTGTGGACAGGTTCTTTAAATGAATTTATAGGATTTTTACAGATGAGTACTGATTATTTGACTTTTACTTATAAGTATTCAGATACTGACATGGATTTTTTGGATGTGATGCTATATAAGAGTAAGGATGGGTCCTTCAGTACAGGATTGCTACAGGATTGCACACCAAAGAATGTAAAAGAAACACATTTCTTTACAGGTATAGCATGCATCCTCCTCATGTCTATAAGAATATTATAAAAGGGCAATCAGTGCACATCTCTAGACTAAATGATAGTGACATCAGGTTCAGTAATGATCTGGATAAGTTTCAAACAGATTTGGTGAAGTGTGAGTATAAACCTTCAGAAATCAATAATATTGTAGAGCATGTTTAAACGTTGAGACATACCAAAGCCAAGCCCTACTTTTCTGCTTCAACTACGTATGATACCGCTGAGTCTGTCACTTATGGGCATCATATTCCATCTATAACTATGAATGTACAATATTCAACAGATATCAATATTATTAGACAGTCAATAAGAAGTGGTTCATTCTTATTTTTGATGATAAGATAAGGAATGGTGTTGGAGAGAGACCTTGGTTTCAGTATAAGAATAAGAAAATTGTAAAATGGTTATTGTGTTATGGTAGTAGAGATGGAATCCAGCATAAGGGTGGGACTTTACCTTGTGACAGATGTAACTTTTGCCATGTTATATCAAGTAATTCCAATTTTTGTCATCCTGTTACTAAGGAATTATTTGAATTTAATATTTTTGCTAATTGTAACACTTCTTATGTGGCTTAACTTGCTGTATGTAATAACTGCACTTCTTTCTATGTTGGCAACACTGTTCACTCACTGCGTGAGTATATAAGGGAACATCTGAATGGTATCAGGAATAAGGATTCTGAAAGAAGTGCTTTAGCAAAGCATATTATTGAAAATGGAGATGATTGTGCTTTTGGTTTTATGGTAATTGGAACCTTAAGCATGAATCCATGCCTGGGTGACTTTAATAATTTATTTGAACAGTGTGAGATGAGGTGGATTATAAGGTTATGTACAGATAGGTTTCCTGGATTAAATATAAATATCCCCCTTAAGCCTTATTTACAAGCATGGCCACTTAGATACAATTAAGGTTTTATACATATATTTTATTTTATATTTTATTATATCTGAATGCATTTTTTCTATATGTACCTTTTGCTTTTATTATGTTTTTTGAAATTTTTATTTTTACTTTATTGTGCTATATTTTGTGTTATTGTTCATATCTGCTTATAATGAACTTATTTATTCATAATTTCTGTATGCCTATTGGTTCACTGGATGATGTAATTGATGATGTGTGATTATTTGAACAGAATATGGTGGTTTATAAAATGGTCTGATGAAGCACATCTGAATTGGTGTGAAAGTGATTACCAATAAAGCAGTTATATGATTTATCTGCCATGTTTCATCCTATATACCTTTTGTTTGTTTCTCTGTCTTTGGGAATTTGTTTGTGTTATAGGATGTTTATCCACTGAGGCTTACCATTTGGCTTGTTTTGTACTAAGTGGGAGCCTATTACAGAGAAGTGGCAATCACTGGGAGATATATCTATCTCCCAGCATGTTTTGTTTATGTCACTGGCTAGTTTGAGATCCCTGGAGCAAGTTATACTTGTTCCATTTGATTTGCAGATGTGCAGCATTTCCAGCAGGGCAAGGTCTGAGACTGCTCTGTAGGCTAGACATAGATCACCTCTCAGCATCCTGAATGACACTGAGTACAGTGACAGGTCTTTCAATTTTCCATATTTGTAATTTTTTGGAAGACCTGGATTCTCTCAGTCACAAACCTCTGTGTTTTCTCCAGTTGCTGCAGGTGTCTGGTGAGGTGCAGACAGAAGTAAACACTGTAGGCAATTACTGGTCTGATAAGGCTAGAGTACAGCAGAGCTATGACATCCCTAGTCTTGGATGTAATGGCCTTATTTATGAGGTGTGCAATGTAGAATGTGTATCTCACCACTATGGGCGCATAGTAATTGAAGTGTAGATTGCTATCAACATGTGTTCCCAAGTCTCACAACACTGTGTTTGAGCTTAGAAGAGTGCAATGTATATAATAATTAGCAGGGGTGCTTCATTGCCAAAAGGGGGGCAATGAGGCATTTTTTGCTTTAAGGTTTAGTCCGTGTGTTTGGCACCAATCATTTGTCTGTGTCAGCCCCGTCTGTAATATGTTAACACAGTTGGGGGACTCTATATGATTGCATCCAGTTGACAGTCTTCTGCAAACTTAGTTAGTCACAGGCCATCTACCTTTTCCTGGACTTCAGAGAAATAGTTTTCAAACATTTGAGGGCCCAGCACAGATCCGTGCGGTATTCCACTGGTAAGTGGTCTAGTGGTGGAGATGCAGTCCCCAACTTTGACAGTGTGTGTTTTATTAGTGAGCCAGTTGGCTATCCATCTAGTAATGTATGGGTTAATCCCCAGATGGGAGAGTTTCTCTATGATACCTGAATGGGGGATAGTGTCAAAGGCCTTGGATAAATCAGCATAGTGATATGCCGTGTTATCCCTCATCCAGGTCTTTGGGGACATTATCAAAGAATTCTACAATGTTTAATAGGCAAGATCTACCCTTGACAAAACCAAAATGGGTCAGGTCAAGTGTGATGAGGTCACCTATGTTCCTGTGGATAAATTCCATGCTGATCCCTTCCATAGCCTTGCAGATAAGACTTTTTAGGCTTATGAGTCAATAGTTCTCATTCTGCATGTTACCAGATTGATATGCATTGCATATCATACATCATTTGATATTAATGTCTGTATTGTAGGTGATATATGTGTGGAAAAAGTACTGAGACACCAGGGTTGCAGTGCTAGGGGGAGGCAACACATTGGCTATACTGTAAATATGTGAAATATTGTTAGATAGGGCTTTCAGTTTGTTATGTTTCCACATGTAATTTCATGTCATAGACAGAACATGTACAGTAAACAGCAGTAATACAAAATAATATTTATTTTTCCATAGTGTGGGAAACAGTGGGTTTGTGCGACAGTTGGCAAAGTGTTTGTGCATGCGAGATACACATTCTCAATACTTTCCATGTTTGCGCATAGTAAGCAGTGAGCAAACGTGAGTCGCATTGCGAAAAGTCTGAGAGTTTGTATTGAGTCTGTGAAACATATCTGCTGCTTAACTATGTGAAATGCATTGACAGATTTCTTTTTGAGCCCAGATGATACAGAGCTTGAATCCAGATGTATCTAATACTTTTATAGACTTTTAAATAAACAGTGATAATGCAATGGCATGAATTCTTTATAGTACATGTGTTGCTGTATGTTGACAATCCACAACAGGGTTAAGTGGCATTGTGCAGAGATAATCACAGCATTGTATTGTCACTGTCAGTGTGCATAGGTGCACAATAAGAAACTCCACGCAAACAGAGAGCACAAAAAGTGGAGGGATCCATTGCTTTTTCTGCTACTTATATTTGTTGTGTGTGATTCTATCTTTTGACCAGATTATAGGTGTTAAAATGAGGTAGATAGGAAAGTGGAGAAATGGGGAGCAAGCAGGGGGAAGAACAAAGGGAAAGCAATGTAGGAATGTGCAGGATGGAGGTAGGAAAGAACCATAGCTATCCATTTCTTTAACACTGTAAACTGAAAATATCTGCAGAATATTAACTGAATTTGGACTGTCACCTCCACAAAGAGGAGTGACAACAACACAATCATGTATAGCTAATTGAACTGAATCAAGTGTGTCAAGAAACCATGTTTGCGAAATGGAGAGCTATGTATGGGACGATTTTTTTGTGGGACAGGTGCCCATTTTTTTTTTAATTCAGCAAGAGAGGACTGCTGGGTAAGGGGTGTAGGTATATCTGGGTCAAGTAAGTTAGGAGGATGAGGAGGCAAATCCAAAGAAGGCAAGAAAGACAAGAGACAAGGACAGTGATGGACACAAAAGTTTGGGAGACATCATGATTAGGATGAGGGAGTGGACAATGCAGGCTCATGGACATCAAGCTTGGTGACGGAGAGAATTAAGTCCTCGCCCACTGGACTGTCATCACTGTTCTGTTACTCCACTGGTGACTGGAGTGCTTGATGTCTCCTCTTCCTATGGACCATTCAACATAGGAGTACACCAGTGGTGTGGTGCATGATCTTACACACCATCTCTGCCAACTCCCTGTGGGTGATGAAATCACCACCTCTGCCATTGCTCCCAGATGGTACTGCTGCACCAGCTTCCAGGGCAGTACTACCTGAGGGCACAGGTAGTGCAGGGGCAGCAGAGTCAGTGCTGCCAGGTTGGGTCCAAGATGTTCTGGACATCAGGACTGGAGCTAGTGGGGTGGGGGAAGCTGATCTACTGGGGTGGCCTACCTTGCTGTGCTGTGTAGCATTTAGTGATGTGGTACACATGGATGACATGGAGACATTTTGACAACACATAATAGAAAATAAGAAAGAGAGATAAAGGTTGGAGGTGAGAAAAACAGAGAACAATTAGTACCATCATATGTGACATACAATGTATTAATGCAATTATACAATTCTTTTATCTGAAGTATTACATTTAAGTATGCATCCTAACAAATACATAATATACTACAGATTGCTGAAATTAATATTTGAAATCTGCATATATTGCACATATGCATGTTCCAGTTATACAGATTACAGTTTACAGCAGGGCATTTGTGCTACTGGTATAGAACTTTTAATTTAAAGTAGATATTATTGAAGAAATAAGAGTATTGTATAATTAAAAATCATGGTATGTGAACCCACAACCTCTGACCACTGTGTAATATTGGACTCTTACAATTGCATACTTGCTTTTACAGTTAGGATATGCATGCTCAATTTGATACAACACTATAAAAGACAAAAAAAACTATATTTAACTTTTAATGCTACAATAACACTTCTGCCTCATACATACCACTTGCTTCCCTCAGTCTCTTCAATCGAGCAACATGAGCCTGTTGATTGAAATCATGTATGATGGGAGCTGGGGAAGGAAGAGAAAAGAACAGAAGAGCATTATGCATACCAGTTTTGCCTATATTTAGCTTTCTAAGTCTTACAAGTATTCTCTTATTGTCATACTTACACAGCTGTGGGATGACCGTAGTCTCACATTCCTGCAACCAGTGGTTGAGAGTATCCCTTTTTCTCCTTGTAGGTCATTAACATGACGCCTACATTGCTTTCTAGTGTGTGGGATACCAGTAACACTAGATACAGCCTGGGCCAAACTATTCCACACCTCAGACTTTGTAATGGGAGCCAGAATAATCCCTTTCCAGAAGATTTTGGCTGTGGTACTTTATCAGGAGTCCAATAAATATCCTGGACTCCTGGACATCTCACTTCTGTGCCCTAGAGTGTGCACCTTCCTCTCCAATGGCAGCCATGTCTACCAGCCAAACTAGAGCAATAGAAATGGATGCTTTCCCACCAGTTACAGTTATCACATTTACTGGTAGTGCACAAACCAGAGCAATGATGCCAATCACGTTTGTGTGATATTAAGCAGAGCGCAACAGTGCAAAGGAATTAAATAATTGAAATTGGATGGTTAATATGACATGTGGTCTTAGTTTGAGGGATGTGTACTGATGTAGCCTAGAAATATAAATTGGAAATTAGAAGGTAACTGTTAGGTGACTTAAGTTTGCAGACATGCACTGGGGGCATAAATGGAATGATCTGACTTTTTTGTCTTTATACACTGAGGAAAATTTAGTTTCACAGTGTAGGATTCAAACCTAGGCATAAGGGACAAAACATTTTCTTCCACAGCTTTGATTTTCCATCTTTGTCACAGAACTGCTGCTCAGGTATAGTCAGGAATCATACATAACCACAATTTGAGCTGTTACACATTTATATGTGTGACCCGACAAGGTTATTGATATAGATCCAGTTGTGTATATGTCTTAGTTAAATGTAAAGGTCATGCAAGTCCAGATAGCAGAATTATACTTACAGAAATATAGTACGCAGCATACCTTCAGTCATGCATCTGAAAACACAATAATGGTGTATCTTCCCTCATACATATAATTTATATCATCTCCACTATCTAAAGTGTTATAAGTGAGAGTTTAATTAATTAATTAATTCATTCATTCATTCATTCATTTATCATTTGTTGACTGGGAAAGTCTGACTAGGACAGATACTATTTTCAGTGGAGGCCTGGGGAGACACGCTACAGATGCATGTCTTTGGATTGTGGGAGGAAACCAGAGTACCTGGAGGAAACCCACGCGAATGCAAGGAGAACATGCAAACTCCGCACAGAAGGCACCCCAGCCAATAATAGAACTGGAGAACATCTTGCTGTGAGGAGACAACATTAACCACTCACCACTGCGCTGCCTGTATAATATAATGGGAAGTAGAACAACAGTAAAAATATCTAGAATATTCTGCATTAGAATGCAGAACCATCTGTATGACAATCCTACACTTACACCTGTTACCACAAGAATGTTGAAATAACACTTGTCTATTTTTCAGTTCATTGCTATAAAATGCACTGTCACAACAGTTAAAAATAGGTTACACACCCAAGACTAGAACTCAGGACCATCTGTACTCCAGCCCTACACTTACACCTGCTGCCACAGGACTAGTTTAATACAATTTCCTAATTTCCTAATCATTCTTACGGTCTCTGTGTTAAATGCCACACAATGCTGCTTATTGGGTTTGTGTGGTGCCCAACAAAATTAATAGAATGCATCTGGTTTTAATTATTGGCTGTCTGAGTCCTGTCTACAGGTGTTTGATAGCTGTAACTGCTGGGGAACCCTGCCAACCACAGCGCAATGCCACACAATGCTGCTAAGAGCACTTACACAATTAAATACAGAAATTGCAGCAATGTATTGTTTTTGATATTTGCCATTTTATAGATGCCCTGTTTGTGGCTGTTCTGCAGGTGCTCTATCTGCCTCCTGGATGGCCCACTAGTCCAATTTGTGCACTGCTGCACTTTGTGCGAAAGAAAAGAAAAAAAGGAACAAGTATTTGAAATGAGGAAAGCAATATATGACATATACACTAGAAAATGTTGGTACACATGAGATGTTTCTACATAGTTTGGAATTTGATTCACTGCAATGAACCTTCAGAACATAGGAAGGGTGCCTTATCCCTCTTTGCCACACAAACAGCTTTGCAGAAAGGACTGAAATTATTCTGCATCCAATCAACTACAACATCATCTACAGTACTATGAAACCATACAACTGTTATTTGTACATTTATTATTTTTTGGATATAGTGCACTAAGTGATCACACAACCAATTATGAATATTGCTTGCAAATGTACAGCTCTTACTTACCTCTCTGTATTTGTTGGTCATTCTTCTCTTATCTGACCAGTAATCTGAGATATGCAGTCTGTAAGCCTTTCTATATAATTGTCCATAAAATAAGTGAGAATATTAAATGGCAATAATATCATATGTGGTTACCAACAAATGAAGAAGAGGTTGGATGTTAATGAACAGAACCTGTGAACTGTGTGCTGCTTACTTACAGTTCCAACCCTGACAAAATTGCATCTAACACTTTGTAAGTCTAACCTGACACACCCACTGGATGTAGGACAGCCTTCAGTGCTGTTGTGTTGTCCTTCTTCCAACTAGTAATCATTCGCAGTTGCAATCCATGAAAAACAATCACTGAGGGAGTGTCTGCACTATGTTTACATCTGTGACATAGAACCAAATATTTGGGATTCAGCAATTTTGATGAGTTCACACCTCATTTACATCTTCACCGTGCTGACAGCCCTGACTCTACACCATAAAAAGGCAACTGTGTAGTCAGGGAAATGGAAGGTGATGAGTCTTGTTTATGTGGAGAACACAGAAAAGAGGCTATTACCTTCGGATATATCTGCACAGAGGATTACTGAAATTGAGAAGGTATGCTTGTATTTTGAAGCTATATACTGCATATGCTGGAATGTAATTAATAAAAATCTGCATGTATAATATTTTATTTTATATATATATATATATATATATATATATATATATATATATATATATATATAGAGTGGATATAAAAAGTTTTCACACCCCTGTTAAAATGCCAGGTTTTTTGTGATATAAAAAAATGAGACCACAATAAATAATTTTAAACATTTTCCCACCTTTAATGTGACCTATAACCTGTACAATTCAATTGAAAAACAAATCTGTTAGGGGAAAAAATATAAAAAATAAAAAACGTACAATACACTGGTTACATAAGTGTGCACACCCTTAAACTAATACTTTGTTGAAGCACCTTTTGATTTAATTACAGCATTCAGTCTTCTTGGGTACACACCTGCCATCAATTAAAGAGACTCTGATTAACCCCAAATAAAGTTCAGCTGTCCTATTAGGATTTTCCTGACATTTACTCATTTGCCTGCTACAGCAAAACCATGGTTCACAGAGAGCTTACCTTTCAACAATGAGATCCCTTTGATGATTTGTATCAGTCAGGAGAAGGGTACAAAAAAAAATTCCACAGTATTGGATATACCATGGAACACAGTGAAGACAGTCATCAAAAAGTGGAGAAAAGATGGTACAACAGTGACGTTGCAAAGAACTGGACGTCCCTCAAAAATTGATGAAAAAAAAGACAAAAACTGGTCAGGGAGGCTTCCAAGACACCTACAGCAACACTGAAGGAGCTGCAGGAATTTCTGGCAAGTACTGGTTGTGTACTACATGTGACAACAATTTCCCATATTCTCCATATGTCTGGATTATGGGGTAGGGTTGCAAGATGGAAGCCTTTTCTTACACAGAAAAACATCCAGGCCTAGCTAAAATTTGCAAAACAATATATCAAGTCTCCCAAAAGCATGTGGGAAAATGTGTTATGGTCTGATGAGACCAAGTTTGAACTTTCTGACCAAAATTCCAAAAGGTACATTTGTCGCAAAAACAACACTTTGCATCACCAAAAGAACACCATCCCCATGGTGAAACATGGTGGTGGCAGTATCATGCTTTGAGGTTGGTTTTCTTTAGCTGGAACTGGAGCTTTAGTCAAGGTGGAGAGAATTATGAACAGTTCAAAATACCAGTCACTTTTGGCCCAAAACCTTCAGGCATCTGCTAGAAAGCTGAAGATGAAGAGGAATTTCACCTTTCAACATGACAATGACCCGAAGCATACATCCAAATCGACAAAAGAATGGCTTCACCAGAAGAAAATTAAAGTTTTGGAAATGGGCCAGCCAGAGCCCAGACCTAAATCCAATAGAAAATCTGTGGAGTGACCTGAAGAGGGCTGTGCACAAAAGATGCCCTTGCAATCTGACAGATTTGGAGCACTTTTGCAAGGAAGAGTGGGCAAATATTGCAAAGTCAAGATGTGCCATGCTGATAGGCTCCTACCCAAGAAGACTGACTGCTGTAATTAAGTCAAAAGGTGCTTCAGCAAAGTATTAGTTTAAGCGTGTGCACACTTATGCAACCAGCGTATTGTATGCTTTTTATTTTTTATATTTTTCCCTAACAGATTTGTTTGTTTTCAATTGAATTGTACAGGTTATAGGTCACATTAAAGGTGGGAAAAGTTTTGAAATGATTTATCGTGGTCTCATTTTTTATATCACAAAAAACTGGCATTTTAACAAGGATGTGTAAACTTTTTATATCCAGTGCGTGTGTGTGTGTGTGTGTGTGTGTGTGTGTGTGTGTGTGTGTGTGTGTGTGTGTGTGTGTGTGTGTGTGTGTGTGTGTGTGTCTGTGTGTGTGTGTGTGTGTGTGTGTGTGTGTGTGTGTGTATATGTATATATCTATATATGTATATATATATATATATATATCTATATATATATCTATATATATATATATATATATATATATATATATATATATATATATATATATATATATATTACCAAAGGCTTTTACACTTTTATCTGTATGCATTAGCGAGAAGTGTACTGATGCATGGGCATGTTTGTCAGGAGATTTCACAGGTATACATGTTGGCAATACCTTAAAATGGAATGCTCTGTGTTAAATCTGTAGATATGTTTCAGGGACAGTTCATTTGATAGCACTTGTATCATTTTAAAGATTTTTTTAGCAAAATTTGTCATTTGCCTGTTCTTTTTTTTTTTGGGGGGGGCAAAGCTGCCTTTCTGTTTTGGCACAAACAAGGTTATATAGCTATTGCTGCTCTCCTTTTTTGCATTCAGCCTGTTGTTCCTATTTCAAATCTTCAGACTGTTTTATATTTATCCAGTGGGTAATACTGAAATGCTACCTTTTCTGTTTTATCTGGGAAGAGTTATTTTGTAGTTATGTGATACTTATGTGTGTTATCCTTCGGTTATATTTTAGGACACCTAGGACTATGCTACCCAGGCATATCAATCCTCAAAAAACATCCTTCACTGATCCTGAGAATCAGGTCATTGTTGACACTTTTAGGCAACATGGTGCCTTCCCACTTGAAAAGGGACTTGGAGATATGCCATGCAGAATTCAGATATTGCAGCAAATTGTCACAGCTGTTAATGCATTGGGTGGCAGAGGGACATATAACCAGGTGCACCACTGGACCACTGACATGATCTCATTTGTATGGAGGAGAACAGATGCAGTGGGCTGTGATCGGATGAGTACTGGGGGTGGTGCTGCTGCAGAGCCACCACTAACACCAAATGAAGAGCTCCTGTCCACTGTCAGGGATCCAGGCAGCTCCCAGGAAAGTGCAGAATGGCATGTACTTGACATTGGTGCTGATGTTTCAGGGACAGCAAGCATGTCCCAGAAAGAGCTTCCAGGTAGGCTTTTGTATCTCAGTTCTTGAAAACTGTTGTATAGTAAAACAATTTAAATCAATATGTAACTTCTGTTTCACAAGATTTTTTTGGGGGGAGGGATTGAAGATTGCTACAGTTAATAACACATTCTGATTGATTAGCTTAGGTTGGAGTTTTCATCCAAGTTCTTGTTGAAAGTATAGTTAATGGACATACAAAGGAGAAAAAGTTATTACCCCCTGTGTTGCTGTTAATTGTGATGATCCTTACCTTTTGCTTAACTTCTTCCAGCACCCTCAGGCATGCAGAGGATACCATCATCTGCACATGGTAAGCCAGACATTTTTATGTCAGTATTGATAAGCAATTCAAATAAATATTTTAGTGTGTCTGATGTTGATGTCAGGACTGTTTTGTGTATTGATGTACTGTGTAATAGTGACAGCACTGTTATTTTGTTACCATATATTGGAGTATAGTAGTTTAGGTATTGATTTTTAATGTGTTTGTTGCTTATTATCACAGGTGATCTTAACAGTGGAAGTGTGGGACTTCTATCACCTGATGTGAAAGTATCAGCAGACTGTGATGATGATGGTGGCCAAACAGAGGCACAGTTAGGAGGTGCAGAGGTTGAATCTGACACTGAGGATGACATACAGCCATCCCCTGAAATTCCTATGCCTACCCATTCCAGTGAGCCCATAGATATTGGGCAGGTGGAGGGCAAGGCAATTGATCAAGGAAGTGTGATTACTGCTGCTTCAGTGCCTGTTGTCTCTGGCCGTAGCCAAAGTGTGGGTGAGGTGCCATGCAGGACGATCATTAGGAATGCTCAGAGGAGGCCTGCTGTCCATTCTCCAACTGATCTAGGTGTCTCTTTCCATGCCTTTCAATGTATGTTTAGGGCCATCATAGAAGCACAGGCATGTTCCCATAGGTGCACCAGAGAAATGCTTATGGTTGTAGATGTTGCACAAGCTGACATGCATAACTGCCTCCACCATGTTGCTGATTCAATGGACAGGATGAATGACAAGTTGGAATGAGCGATGTCTCTAATGGAATGTCTGCTGTGAGGGGGACAATATCCTCATGGGTGTAGGTCAGCCACATCATCTGCTGTTAACCAACATGGCTGTGCCTGATCATGCTCTCATAGTGGCACTATTTCCACTGCTCCGTCAGTGGGTGAGCTGTCCACACCCAGAGATGGCAGGCCAGGGAGGCATGGTCCTGGGAATATCTGTGAGGGGAGCTCATCCAGCAGACAACAGTCATGTTTAGGTAGCAGCAGTGCAGCTGATTGTGGGCATGGACATGTCAGTGCAACTCCTGGCAGAGTAATTTATCATGGTCAGGGATGACAACAATGAACTGCCACCTATACCATGCATTGCTCATACCTGTCCAACATACCAAGATGTAAAGCTAGCACATAGCTTGGCTATGTTCATGCAGATACTTACCTACCAACTTCAACCAGAGGACCCCTACAGACACACACACACACCAGTTGCATGGTTCAGCCATGCAGCTTAAAACTCATTTTCTCTCCCTGGATGTTTATTGATTTATCCAAATGTCTGCCAGCTTCTCTTTCTTACTCGCACACACTCACTGACATTCTGTATCAGCCTAGGCTTCCTGCCTACCAACACCCTGTGCAAGTGATGATAACTGTGCCATATCCCTGTTCTGTATTGTTTGGATTCAGAGATACATAAGCTTTGTGTCTGGTGCTCAGGGTGCATAGCTGACTTAGTGTTTAGTATATCTGCATTTGTAATGTTTCACTGATAATTTTACCTGTTAGTTATATCAGTCATAGAAAGTTAGTTGATAGCATCAACATTTTCCAGCTTTATTGTGAATGAGCTTGTGAGAGTTATGAAGTCTGAAACTGCAGTGTGAATCATTACTTTCTAACTTCTTGATTTAATAATTTTCCAGTACAAATGGATGGTGCTTAACTGAGGGCATGCAGTGACCATCACTACTTTTGAGAGGTATGACTGGGTGAATATTTGATGCCTGAAGCCTACTACTAAATAATGGACACATTTATTTATTTATTTATTTATTTTACATTTGTTTACCGGGCTGGTCTGACTGGATATATTTCCATTTTCAGCAGAGGCCCAGGGAGAAAAGCTCCACATAGAGACAAAACACAGTTACGTTATACATAAAAAGAAAAAATAAGTAGCAGGTTAAACATGATTCAAGACTACATTACAGAATTCTACATACATACCCTATAGAGAAAACAATTAAGTTGTAGTTATAGAAATACAAAATAGAAAGGTTCTATAACAGTAAAATATTTGTGGCAAGAGTAGAGCACATTCAGCAAATTTCTTTTACATTTAAAAATTCTTTAATGGATTGTAATAGATGCTACTTATAAAAGAAGTAGATTGTTAGGGAAACTTCTCAAGGTGTAGGTAGTAGAGAGCGAATAGAAAGAAGATGTTAAAGAGAGAGAGAAAAAAAAAATTGTGGAAGTCACAATTTTAGTCAGGATTGAAGCATGGGCATAACCAGTGTATTTTAAGGTGTTTTTTCAGCTTTTGTTTAAAGAGAACAGGGGAGGGAATGGAAGTTAGAGCAGTAGGTAGAAGATTCCAATATTTACCGATGGTATTGGAGAATAGGGAGTCACCAGCGATGTTATTAGACTTAGTTAAGGTTACTAGAAGTTTGTTTGAAGAGCGTAATGAATTTAGGTTAGTGTAAGGGGTAAATAGATTAGAAAGTATAGGTGTGCTATTAGGTTGGTAAAATATCCTATGGACAAAGGTGAGTTGGGAGAGTATCAACATGTTTTTTAGTTCAAGCCAGTGCAGTTGCTGTAGGTTCAGACAGTGGTGAGTTCTAAATTGGTTCCCAGTGACAAACCTAGCAATACTATTGTAAGTATTAGCCAGTTTAGAGAGATTATTTTTCTTTAGGTTAGTGTATATAGGTGAAGCATAGAGAAGAGTGGAAATAAGATAAGAGTGGGCAAGTGTAGCTTTGGCTATAGGAGTTAAGAACATTTTAATTCTGTAGAAGGAGCCCAGTTTTCTATTTACAGTTTTGACAGTATTGTTAATGTGGTTATCAAAGGTAAGGTTATTGTCTATAGTGACACCTAGCAGCTTGGTGGTAGAGTCAGGGGATATAAGGGTGCCATTCTTGGATAAGATAGAGAATTCTATTGGGGAGGACCTAATAGTAGGCTTAAAGAGCAAGAGTTTGTTTTTTTTAGCATTCAAAAGGAGGCAGCGTTTTAAGAACCATGCCTGAACTGTGTTAAATACATTTTGTGTTAGTGTTTGTAATTCTGAAATGGTTTTAGCAGAACATATGAGTGTAGAATCATCTGCGTATTGTATGCATGTAGTTTGAGGTATAGCTACTTGTAGGTCGTTTATGAATAATGAGAATAGAAGAGGTCCAAGAATAGAGCCTTGGGGGACACCAAGTGAGACTGGCAGAAGAGATCAGAGTTTGTTATCCCAGAGAACTGCCTGTTTCCTATTGCTGAGGTAGGAAGTGAACCAGTGAATTGCCTTGGGTTCTAAAGAAAGAGATTCTAGGATTTTTATGAGCAGGGGGTGGTTGGCCATATCAAAGGCTTTTGACAGGTCTATAAAGAGTGCTGATGAGAGAATATTCTTGTTGCGGTTTTTATTGATGAAATCAGTAAAGGAAAGGAGAGCAGTGGTGGTACTATGAAATGGCCTAAAACCGTGCTGGCAGTTAGTTAGTATGTTATGTTTAGTTAAGTGACCCATTAACTGATAGTGAATACATTTCTCCATAATTTTTGCTAAGGGTGATAAGAGTGCTATAGGCCTGTAATTAGAGTACTCGTTTGAGTTGCCACCTTTATGTAGGGGGATAATGTATGAGATTTTCCAGATATCAGGGATGGTTTCTTCACTAATGGTTCTGTTTATAAGGATGGATATGGGATAGGCTACTACATTAGCTACTTTTTGAAGGTATTCTGATGGTAGCTGATCAGCAGAGGGGGTACAAGGTTTAAGTTTTTGGATAAGGTTTTGGATAAAGGTGGTAGAGATGGGTTGTAATTGGAAAGTAGGCAGATTTGAAGATGTGTGGTTAGGGATGCTAGAATTGTCAATGGTAAGGTGAGAGGCTAGTGAGTTAATGGTATCAGAAAAAATAATAAGTCTCTGCTGTCACATGTTAAAGTCATTTCTGTACAAGTGTTCTGTCTTTTACTTACTTACACTAGCAAGTAACAAAATGCAAGGATATGCCAGTCATTCATATTATTGCACAATGCACTCCAGGTTTAACACTTACATTGTAAATCTAGCAGTTGCAACAGTTTTAGTTCAGGGCTGACTCAGTCTGATGCAAGCAGTACACAGCCAATACAAGGGGAGCTAAATGTTGCGACAGTTGCCTGGCATCAGTGTTACTATATGTATGTGCTTAGGAGGAGAATTTTAGGCCTTTAGGTGGTGAGTGAGTGAGTATGCTATGCATTGTATCTTAGCTAGTGCTAGGGCATATTGAGCATGCCTACATCTGCCTACACCCACAGCAGCTGCTGTTTTTCTTTCTGACTCCTCATCTGTGTGTGGCTGTGGTGACCTTGGCATTGGTGGTGGGATGTGTGCTCCTTCTCCTTGTTAATCCTACTGAAGCTTTTTTTTCTCAGAATGATGCTGTGTAGAATGGAGGCACATACTATGAATATTTCAGTACATGTTTGTGGATTGTACTGCAGGGATCCCCCAGATGTATCTAGGCACTGGAACTGTGACTTCAGCAGCCCAAACACATGCTTTATGATATTTCTGGTTTGAGCGTGTGCCTCATTATGACATTCTTCAGCGGGTGTGTGTACATTTCAGATGGGTGTCATCAGCCATAGTTCCAGTGCCTAACCTGCATTCTCCAGTAAATTACCTTGTGGGATATCCCCCCAGTGAACATCTAATATAACTGGGAGGTGTGCCAGATATATGAGTCGTGGTGACTGCTAGGGTTGTCAGCACACATGTTCAAGATGATTCCCTTGGCATTGCACGCAACTTGGCAGTTAACAGAGTGAAAGATCTTTCTATTGATGTAGAGTCTTTGCTATTCCCTGGGTGGTGCCTTCATTTCTGCATGTGTGCAATATACAGTAGAATTCCTGCATATTCCTGGCCCTATCCTCAGGAGTACGGGGAAAAATATTTGGTCACTAACATGTTGGCACATAGCATTCAAGAATAGATGGAGCATCCTGGATGCTGATGCCTGTGACACCCCCAACATGTCCCCTGTTGGTCTGAAAGATACCTATAGCTAAGATTCTTAGTGTTACACATACCTTTGTCTCTACTGGTATGGATTCTCCTCGGTTTGTCCTGGCTCTGAGTTGAGGACAACAGAGGTTACAGAGTTCCTGTAGTGCGTCTCTATCTACCTTGTAGTGCTCTACAATTTCCACATCATGTAGGTTGTGATAAATAACCCACGGTCTGAAAACTCTTCTCCTTCTTAACCTTGGTCTATTAGCAGCAGCAGCAACAGCATAGACTTCAACCTGTTGCACATACACATGAATTAAAACAACAGCAGCCCCTAACATTGTTTCTGTGTAGACTGCTTTCCGTGGCTGTATTCCAATAGGTTTTGGAATTTGCAGGAAAAATCAGCACTGAGCCTACATGATTGCTGTATAGCTTGTTGAACAGCTCCTCCATCTTGGATTGGTTGATTAGCATACAATCCAACTGCTTATGCTGTAATTTGTATGCCACAGTGTTTACCTTGTTTACGCGGCTGTGCTTTTTTTGCGCTTACTGAATCCAAAATGGTGTGCTACCAGCTTGACATGTACATGCTGTCAATGGACCATGTAGGTTTCATTGAATCTGGCTGATTACCTTTTATCCATTGGGAAAAAAAAAGTATTCTGGTTTTATTGCTCTTATCAGTTTGTTTCCATAGAAACATGAGAACCAGACACACAGCCCCCTTCAACTACAAGCTTCTCATGTTGCAATGTGATTATGTGAATGTTTATTTGCTAAAGGAAAAAATTTTCATTACACCTAATGTTCTTTTACTTACTTGCTTCTACTTAAAACTTGCTGTTAGATCATGCCAAGGGCCTTAATCCAATCATTCCCTATACAAATGTAAGAAAAGCATATCAATTTTTACTTATATCATGCTCTTTTGTGCAGGATTTATTTTCTTTCTACATTTCAGTGCTTACATTTCCTAAAATTGAAAAATGACAAAGAAAGAAGACGGGTGAAAAGGTACTTGTTTACTTTAGTATCTCTATTACACAGAAAAATAACTGAAAAAGCTTTACTATATAACATGCAGTATATGTAATGTTTTATGCAAAATACTGTTAAGAACAAGAACTATTTTACTTACAGTTACCTCTTTCCTTCCTCTCCTCCTTAATGTTCTTTCAAACATTAATAACATGAAGTAGGGCAGATGCTTTGGAGTCCCTTACACATTTAACAAAGTCAAAAAAGTACAATATTTCCAGGTTTTCTTGTTCAACCATATTTCACAAATGTGATCAATGCTTTGTAATCCGACATTTATTCATTAATTTCTGGGTTGCTGGTTTTCTTCCTGTTGATGTCCATCTCCCAGTCCAGTTTCTGATTGATTTCTAACATACTTCTGGTTCTTCAAGTTAACTCCTGTGCTTGTTTCTGTCTTTCAAGCATTTTCCTTTGGGGCATTGGAAAAGGTTTTACTGGCATAGTCTCTCTCTCTCTCTCTCTCTCTCTCTCTCTCTCTCAGCTTTATTATCAGAAGAAACAGGCTCTCCTTCTGTTTTATAGCTCATGTTTTGATGGAGAAACTTTTGTGGTTTCTCCTTAGCATGTTGTCTATCAGAAAATGACTTTAACCCTTCAGGAAAAAAAGGTCTAAAGAATGAATCTCACACCTGCTTCTCAACATTCCCTGATTGCTGAAATAAATTTATTACTCTTCCTCCTTGTGTACAGAGAGTAATCATTTTCAAACAAACACTCTGCTCTCTCCAACTTTTAGTGATTTAGCCTTCTGCCACAGTTTTGTCAGAATCAGCTATTGCTGCTGGTAGGATTGCATCTTTATTTTTACAGATCTTGGCTGCTTTCTTATCGCTAGGTTTGGAGCATACACATGATGTGCCCTTTCAATTAACAAATCCTGTGTGGAATACCATTCCAGTTGCTTAGTTCTGCTTTGATAAGATTAATAGTGTCTGTTCCTTCCATTTTCTCTGGTACAAGAGTATGGGAAGTCTCTGGGACAGGAATCTATCCCTCTAGAATGTTCTGTTTATTGTGGTGGCAAGGATTAGGTCCCTAGAGCATGTAGCTCAGTGGGACTGGGATTTCTTTAAGTGTTGTATGTCCAACAGCTCTGGGTTTGACATAGTTTTATATGTTAGGCAGAGATCACCTTTGAGTAGGTGATATGTGATGGAGTAAAGCTGGAGATTTTTGAGATGGTCTGCATAGGGCATCTGTTTGAGGCCAGTAATCCACTTTGTGAGGTATTTCTGCAGCCTTTCCAGTTATTGTAGGTGTCTTGTGAGGTACATACCAAAAGGAGCGCTGTATTCTATAATGGGTCTAATAAGTGACTAGTAGAGGGGAACAATCACCTCTTTTTTCCTGGATGAGAAATCTTTTGTGATGAGGTGTGCCAAGTAGAAGGATTTCCTGACTACTGTGACAATGTGGTTATCAAAGGAGAGACTACTGTCCACCTGTGTCCCAAGGTCCCTTATCACACTTTCAGTGTTAAGTAGACTACCGCCTATGTGGTAGTTCAAGGGTACAAAATTTTTACCAAAAGGGATGACAATGCACTTTTTGGCACTGAACTTGAGACCATGGCTTTGACACCAAGCATCTGTCTCAGTGAGGCCCTTTTGTAGGATATCAACATCGTTAGGAGTTTTGATTATGGCTCCTAGTTTGCAGTCATCTGTGAAGTTCATTAGCCAAAGACCTTCTGTGTTAGCCTATATTTCAGAGAAGTAAATACCAAACAGTAGAGGACCCAGGACTGAACCCTGTGGTATTCCACTTGTCACTGGTCTGAAGTCGAATTTTGAGTCTGCTACTTTCACAGTGTGGATTCTGTCAGTGAGCCAGTTGGCAACCCATCTTGTGACATAGGGATTTATACCTAGTTTAGTGAGTTTATCTGTAATTCCAGAGTGGGAGATGGTATTGAAAGCCTTGGCGAGATCTAGATAGGTTGTGTGAGCCACCTTACCCTCATCTATGGCTTTGGTGACCGCTTCAAAGAAGTCTATCAGGTTTAGGAGACACGATCTGCCTTTTACAAACCTGAACTGGGTGGGGTCCAGAGTTTGGAGATTACTAATGTCATTGTTTATAAGTTCCATGATGATACGTTCCATAGCCTTGCAGACCATTCTCGTCAGGCTAATGGGGTGGTAGTTCCATGGTGGCTCCTCCTTTGTGGAGTGGGATAACCATTACTGTGCTCCATTCAGTGGGCAAAAAGCCTGAGGTGAGGCTATGATTGAACATGGTACTTAGGTGGGGTGCCAGTTAGTTCTGTAGTTCATGTAGAACGCAGCCTGGGATGTTCTCAGGTCTCATGGATGCTGTGTTCTTGGCTTTGGAAAGTGAGGTTTTTATCTGTGCAGCCGTGATTACAGGAACTTTGCATTCTTCCAGTATAGAGATGGGCCCTTTAGGGGGTGAGAGGGGGGCAAAGTTAGTACTGAACCTATCTGCCAGGATGTTGGCAATATCGGTTGGTTCTGTATATTTAGTGCCATTGTGCTGTAACTCAGAGCAGATCTGATTGTTGCCATTGAGATTCTTGACATAGCTATAGAATGCTTTGTGATTGTCTTTAGAATCAGTAGCGATTTTGTTTTCATAACTAGCTTTGGAGGATTTTATGAAGGAGCTCAGCTTCTTACTGAGGCTGACCAGGGAGTTCCTCCAATCATGGGATTTTACTCTTTTTTGCAACAGTTTCTTTCTTCTATTGTAGAGTTTGTTTATGGCAGGGGACCACCAGATTGGCTTCCTTTTTTTTGGAGGATAGCATCTTGGTTATGTTAGGGATTGCATGATCCATGCACTCGTGTAAGTGCTTATAAAGTGCATTTGTGTAGGATTCAGCAGTCGTACTTCTATTGTCCGTCTGCATGGGTGTCGTGAAGTTTGCCACTTCTGTCTTAAGAAGCGTGAAGTTGGCATTGGAGAAATTTTTTACAGTGGTTTCCCTAATGAGGGATGGTGGGCAGGATGTGGATGTCTAGGGTGATTAGCTTGTGGTCGGATCTGACCAACAAAGAATTGACCTCTGGTGTGGAGCACTGGTTGCCCATGTTGGTAATGACCAGGTCTAGGATATTGCTGCCCCTGGTGGGGGTGTGGATAAGGTGATCCAAGGTGTTGGAATTTATGAATTCCAGAAAACGTTGAGCAAAAGTGTTGGTACATGAGTAGTTTTCCCATTTAATGGTGGGGTAGTTGAAATCGCCCATTATTAGGGTGTTAGGTTGTACCCTAATATTTTCCAGTGTATCAAGAAATGAGGCATGGGAATCCTGGGGCATGGTGGGGATCTGTAGCAAGCTACAGTTTGGATAGCGATTTTGCCCAGAGTTAGTTGCACTTGGGTAATCTTGAATGCATTATGCTGAGCAACTAGCTTGGAGGTGTGGATATCCTTAATGAATATGGACACGCCTCCGCCTTTAGTGTTTTGGTCCAGGTTAGGTAGCCGAAAGGTGTGGTATGAATTATAGCCTGGTAATGCAGGGGTGCTCTCTGGAGCCTTGAACCAGGTCTCTGTCACCGGACAAATGTCAATGTTCTCCATTTTAAGGAGTGCCTCGAGTGAGTGTATTTTGAGGTTTAGACTTCTAGTATTGAGTATCATTACCCTCAGATTTTGCTTACTTGTACCTGTTATGGTGGTGAATTTGTCATTTGAACCTTGCCTAAAAAAGACACTATAGGAGTGGCAAGAGCCTTAGCCAGTATCTGGAATCCCAATGGTGACAAGTGCAGGCCATCTCTGGCAAAGCATCGTGGTCTGTCGATCATGTCATCCCAGGCAGACAGATACTGGATCCCCTTAGAATGACACCAGAAGCTTAGCCAATTGTTGAAGTCAGTCATTTTGTCCTTGTACTGCGGTATCATTCTGGGTGATGGCAGGATGCTACTCAGGGCTAGGGTCATACCTGCTGGGCTACAGGATCAGACAGCTGCTCCATGTCTCTTTTCATGTAGTCCAGGGAGGTACGTCTCAGGTCATTCACACCAACATGGACAATGACAGAGTCATATTTGTACTTGTTGTGGGGTGATCTGAGTATGTGCTTTATGTGGTGGATCCTGGCACCTGACAGGCAGCTGACAGTAACTTTTTCCTTGTTTAGCCTGGTGAGTGGAACATCAGTGTGCCTGACTATGGACTCACCTGTGACTAGAGTGTTGGGTACGTTGTTATGCCTAATGGGCTGTGGTTGAGTGGCACACTGAGTTTGTGGGCTGTGTGTCATTTGGATTGTGTTGGGGGTGGAGGTTGCTTGCATTTCTGCTTTGGAGGTCCCTGTTGCTTGGGCAGATTTTTATTGAGAACCTCCGTGAATGTAGGTGTGTGTTTTTGTTTCTACGTGTGTGTTTTGGTGGTGTAGGTTTTGAGGGACTATGTGATGTGTGTGTGGTGTGGTGCAAGTGTTTACCTTCTCCTCTTGACTGTCTAGTCCAGTCTTGGGTGAGGAGAGCTTTGCTTCCAGTTTGGCTATATAAGTGCATCTTTCACAGATTGTAGTTTTGGGTGGTAGGAGGAGAGGGTTATGGGTGTTATAATTTAAAAATGTTTTACGGTCAGGCTTAGATACTAGTATTTATATAAAAAGTTTAACCTTTTGCCACTACTACATAACATCCTAGCAGTGGGTCATGCATTATTAAACTTTCTGAAATAACACTTTAGAGTTGGCCTAAAATGATCAAAAATTATGTATTTTCAGTCTGGCATTGTTAGTCATTCTACTGGGATCACAGGATTTACAAGGCAAATGAACCATGAGGCCTTTGCCACTTTGCAAGTACCACCTTTAGGCCTTTCCTCTTTTTCCAAGAATGGCCAGGCCAGTCATACAAGGGATGAATTTATAAACAGCCATCCAGCTGTCCAGCTTCTTCTTAAAGGCAGACATTTTGTCATACTGCTTAAACTGAAGAGGAAGCTTGTTCCAGAAAAGGGGTAGGTACTGTATGACAAATCTGTTCCTCCTCCCTTTCTAATGTATTTGTTGGAGTAGACTTAAATCTCTGCCCCCTAGTGTTTTAGACTATTTAATAACAGTTTTTAAGTCTACTGGATCCGCTATAGCCCTATAAGCAAGGCACATATGGTCCCTAAGGAGTCTATATGAAACCAAGTCTAGGGATAAAGCCTACCATCTTTCTTGGTAGTTCATCTCTTTTAACCCATATCTTTTTAGTTATCAATTCCTGGGGGGTCTTTCCATTTGCTTGCCATGCTTAGTAAGGTATATCCTAAAGAGGGTGTTGTACTCAGTTATGTGTCTAATAGGTGCAGGGTACAAGGAGATGAAGACTTATTTTCCTTTGGAAGAAATAACTTTTGCTATGGGTTGTACAATGTGAAAGGATTTCCTAACCATTGTTGTAATGTGATTTTCAAATTTGAGGGAGCTGTCCACCCAAGTATCTAGGTCTCTTACAACCTTTTCATTGTGAAGTGGTGTGTTATTTTTGCTATAAACTGGAGTTAAGGGGGTGCTTACCAAATACTACAATGTTGCACTTTTTGATGTTGAGTTTGAGTCCATTTTTAGTATACCAACTACTGACAAGTGTAAGCTTCTGCTGGAGTGGCTGTATGCCTGAGGGACTTTTCAACAACTTCCAGCTTACAGTCATCTGTGAACTTTGTTAACCAGACATCCTCACTTAATAATTAGAGATCTGTGTGTTAGATACTGCCACGTGTGTCATGTTTCAAATGAGATACTGAGGCTGAGTATTCATTCAAGTCGTTTATTGTACATAAACACATCAGGAGCTGTAACTGGAACATATACTTAAGCTAAATGACTGACTTATTACTTCAAACACATTTTGCGCATCTCCAGTCATGCCTGCACTCACTCTGACTGACTATATCCCCCACTTTATTTGTGTTTTGATTTTTTTTTTTACAGATCAGTGATTTTTTTTCCTGGGAAAAAAATCGCTGATCCGTGTGTTCGACATTTTGGGTTTTCAGGGATTGTGGGTCGATTATAAAGCATTCGCAATTCATTGCATTCGCTTATATAATATAGACCCGAAAAAAACAGTGGCATTTGGCATGAGAGTGGCTACTTCTTCTGCTATGTACATTGGATGATGAGGATGTCTAAGCGCTTTGTTTAAATCTCTTAGATCAACACATATTTGAATATGATCTGAGCTTTTCTTATGAGCTACAACAATGGAGGATACCCATTCAGTCAGTTCTTTTACTGTAGTAAGGACATCTAAATTCACCATTTTACTTTGCTGTGCATTGCTACCGGAACTTTCCTAGCTGATCTGACAACTAGGTTTACTTCATGGTTTAACTTCATGGAATATGTGACTGGAAGTTTGCCAAGCTTGTCTTTGAAAATATCAGCATATTCAATATCCTGTTGAAAACTATCATGGTTGTTCAGACTTATATGGTGGACCTCCTTATTAAATGAAATCAGTCCTATTCTCAAACTGTCTCTGAGGCCTAGCAATGACTGCACGTGTCTTTTCTCTATGTAAAACTGCAAGTCATAGCTGTTCTTAGCAGAATGGCATGTGAGAACTACTGCACCATCAGTTTGAATCTCTTCACCACCATAAGCAACTAGTTTTGCACACTTTGCTGAATCAAGTTTCTCACCAGGTTTTACTTTAGCAAACATTTGTGCTGATATAACATTGCACTTGGATCCAGTGTTTACTTTAAGATCTACAGGTTTCCCATTAATTCGAACAGTACAAAATATTTCACTCTTTGCTGCCAACTGATAATCTACTGTGTTAACTGTTTCATGAGTTTAACTTCCCAAACATAGATTGGAAGAACTACTCATGCCAGAACACAAATGCCCAGAGATTCCTCGATTTTGTCAATGCAAATGCCTTGGAACAGCTAGCTGATAACTCCACAAGAGGTGATAATATCTTGGACTTGGTATTAACCAACATGAGTAACCACTGCAGCTTCCCTATAGTATCATCCTCCCTAGTAAGATCCAACCACAAAGCAGTCACTTTTGAAGTCACCATCTCCCCCAACTCACCTGTAGCTAGGATCAAACATAAAAACTTCTCCAAAGCTGATTACAGCCTCCTGAGGGATGGTATAAACAGCTTCACAGCCCCCCCCCGCCCCTCTGTAGGAGCTGGCACCAATATCCAAACTACAACAAAGCACTATACAAGCATTTATATAGATGCATGGAGTCAGAAATGCCCGACAGGACTAAATCATCCTCCACAAGGAAGAGTAAACTTGTCTGGTGAACATCTGCAATAAATCAACTGTATAACAAAAGGAAAAACATTGCTGTACAAGACCAAGAAGGAGCAGGTGCCCAATTGGAAGCAATGTCTCCTTAGCCTGAACAAGCAAATAAGAGCACTTGTGAAATCCTCCAAAGCAAACTTTATGTCCAAATTGGCCACATCTACTAGAGACAATCATAAGGCCTTCTTCACATATAGTATGTTCACAATCTCAAAGGAAGCACCCTGATCTGTTCAGAACTGGTGGTCAAGGACACCACATATACAAATGCTATAGCTATAGAAAACTTGCTGGCTGACAGATTCAGTGAAAACTTCACCCCTCTGTCCCCCCATCAGTAAATCAGGACATCCCCAGTACCTGCCTCCTTCCCCTTATATCTAGGGAACAGGTCATCACTGCTCTCTCAAAGGCAAAAAATACAGCCTCCATGGGACCCAATAACATACCAGGCTACATCCTATGTGAATTCAGGCAGTAACTTGCAGCACCATTAGGTGCCCTATTCAACCAAAGCCTCAGTACCAGCTTCATTCCAGCTGAGTGGAGGACAGCCACTGTCATCCCTTTACACAAAGGTGGAGCATCCACTGATCTTGGAAATTATAGACCCATCAGCTTAACTAGCCTGATGTGCAAAGCCATGGAACGGATTGTCATGGACCTCATTAACAAGGACATTGGCAACCTCCAAACACTTGATCCCATACAGTTTGGCTTCGTCAAGGGGAGGTCATGTCAGCTAAATTTGGTCAACTTCTTTGAGACAGTCACCAAAGCCATGGATGAGGGGAATACAGTGCACACCACCTACCTTGACCTGGCCAAAGCCTTTGACACTATTCCCCACTCGGGCATGATAGATAAACCCTGTCAAATAGGCATCAATCCATATGTTACCAAATGCGTAGCAAACTTGCTCACTGATAGAACTCACCTAGTCAAAATAGGGGAAGCCACCTCAAGCAGTAGACCCGTAACAAGCGGTGTACCCCAGGGTTCAGTCTTGGCAGGCCTCTGTTATTTGGGATATACTTTTCTGAGGTGCAGGCCAAAACCAGTGGGCTATGGCTGACCAAGTTTGCAGATGACTGCAAGCTGGGTGCTGTCATCAATTCCCATAGTGATGTAGACATCCTCCAAGAGGGCCTCACTTAGACAAATGACTGGTGCCTGAAACATGGCCTCAAGCTGAATACAAAAAAATGCATCATCATCCCCTTTTGGGAGAGTGATGTCCCCACAAATTATCACATTAATAACACCCTAAGCACACAATCAGTCATGAGGGATTTGGTCACCCAGGTTGATAACAACCTGACTTTTGACCACCATGTTGATTCCATTGTACAGAAATCCTTCTACATGGCCCACCTTATATGTAAGGGTATCTCATACAGGGACAAGGAGGTCATAACATCCCTGTATTCTTCCCTTATAAGGCCCATTATTGAGTACAATGCCCTTTTCGGCATGTACCTCGCAAAGCACATGCAGCAGCTGGAGAGACCACAAAGGTTCCTCACCAGGCCAATCCAGGGCCTCAAACATCTACCATACTCAGATAGGCTAAAAGCCCTATCCCTCTACTCAGTTTCATACAGACTCCTCAGAGGTGACCTCTGTTTGGCATACAAGGCGATCACGGACCCCAACTTGATGGCACTGCTGAAAATCCGCAAGTCAAGCTCCATGCAAGTAACTCGCACATGCAACCTCAACCTGGTCAGTGACATCAACAGGACTTGTTGGTGGGACGGATTTGTGTCCCAGAGTCTCCCCATCTATGGAATAGACTCCCTCTTCACGTCAGGCAGAGTACCTCTTTACCCCTTTTTAAGCGCAACCCTGATACCTGGATGGGAAACAGAAACTATACCCCTGGGATTCCACCCATCTCTCTAATGGACAGGGGCATTGGGTGCTGACTTGTCTAAACATGGGCTAAACTCTTGGCTAGGCTTATAAGGGCCTTAGGGCCAATAGCCTAGTAACCTCCTATGATCGATCACAGAGACACCATCAACATAAAAAGTTTGACTCTCTATCTGATCTACTTGCTTCTTCAGATGCTCTCTTTTAATAAAAGTAGATGCCCCTTTAGACTTGAAAAGCCTTTTGAAATGATTTTGCTTGTTACATCTATGACACTGCTGACAAAAAGCTAAGCACTTCTCTCATTTAGGTTCATGACTGCCTCAACAATTACGATAAGTTAACAATGAGGTTATGTATTGTGGCCCCATTTGGTTTATATTTCTTTTTCTTCTTAGCTTTGTGTTGCACAAAATCAACATTCACACTGGCAGATACTGCATGAGATACTGCATGCTTTTCTCGTTTGTAAGCATATTTGTAAGCTTTTCTGTAAGCTAATATATTTGACAAATCTCAATAGCTTTGCTTAATGTTAAATCAATGTCTCAAAGCAAAATCTTTCTGACTGCATTATTGTTAACACCACACACAAGCCTATCTTTTATCAACTCACCTTGTAAATCACCAAATCTGCACGTTTTCACTTCATTTCTTAAGTCAGTAATATATGCTGCTATAGTTTCACCAGGCTTTTGATTTCTCATGTAAAACATGTGCCTTTCCATTGTAATATTCATTTGAGGGTTACACATTTCTCTAAATTTACGTTTTAAGCACTCAGGGTCTTCCCACATTTCAGCCTGTATCACAATATGGCAGTAATTCCCCCACCCCTGCATACACAGCAAGTGCATACACAAATGAATGTTTCCTCAATGGCTTCTGAGCCAGATAAATTAAGAAGTATGAATGCCTTTGTATGTGCATCTTTATCAGAAAAATGCAGCTTGTATGAAAATATCATATTCTTGCTCAAACACTCGCCAGTTCTTAGCAATATTATTATCAAACACCAGTGGTTCAGGTCTGCGAAATCCCTCTGTCTTAACAACAAAATACATTTAAATATAAACATAAACTAGATAATTGTAATTATACTCAACTGCACAACAATCTCTCTGAAAAGGCTTTATTTCAACACTGCAAACACTGCGAACATTCCAGAAACTTCAGATACTTTGAAAAGTTTTAGTTAATGCAAAAAAGTAGTATATTGCAAAACAATTTGGTAGTTTTATCCTTTTCGTATATTTTAACACTTCAGAAAATATTTCAATCACTTTTGTATTTATTTTGAATACCTTTATCTATATCTCAGTATTTCAGACATTTTGTTTATCTCCATAACTATTTTGAACATTTTGAATGCTTCGCCACTTATTCGGCAACTGAAAAATCATTTAAATGAGTTAAGTACCTTTGAATAACCACTGACCTGTTTGCAAGTTTGCTCCTGTATATTTCTCCACTTATAACTGTGTGCCTTATAGTTAGCGAGTAGCTTCAACTTTGGATCCCTTTCTGACACCACATTGCATGTCTCATGTATCAAATGAAACACTGAGGCTGGGTAGTCATTCAAGTCATTTATTATACATAAACACATTAGGAACTGTAAGTGGAACATATACTTAAGCTAAGTGACTGACTTATTACTTCAAACACACTCTCATGCATCTCCATTCATATCTGCACTCACTCTGACTGACTATACAAAATGGCACTGATCTTTCATGTGCTATCTAGCTACAGTGGCTGACTTGGTACAATACATGCAATGATCTACAGATACCAAATAGCAGATGTCCCAGCACACATCCCTAAGGAACTCCACTAGTCATCTTTATGATCTCAGAGGATGAACTCCCTACTCTTACTGTGTGAGTCCTGCCCCTAAGTCAGTTTCTACCTAACCATATGCAGGTCAAATTGGTGCTCTTTTAGCTTGTTTGATATATTTGCATGTGGTATGGTATCAAATGCCTTGGCAAGGTGAATGTTTGCTGTGTGGATAGCTTGACCACAGTCCACAGCCTGAGTAACCATCTCAAAGAAATTTACAAGATTCCTTAGACAGGACCTAGCCCTGACAAAGCCAAACTGCTGGGAGTTGAGTAATATAATATTTTTGATATTGTAGTTAATTATATCAATTATGCTACATTTCATGGCTTTGCATATAAGACTTCTTAGGCTGATAGGTCTGTAATTCCTGAGGTTAGTGGAGGGGACACCATTGTGGAGTGGTGTGAAGATAGGTAAAGGCTGCCAGCCTAGCCAGATAGAATTTTGTAGATAATTCTGTCATTTGTAAATATTAATATAAGCCACAGGCTTGTTCTCTTAAATGGGAAAATGGTATTAAATGTGGAACTGCAAAAATGTAACAACAGTGCACTCTGCTGTAACAAAGCTGATAAGTCAATTCTTTGATGTCAAAACTCAGAGCTGATATGTCTGGATGAAGGAATTCTGCCTATTGTTTTGAGGCCAGAGTTAATGGCTAGAATTTGCATGTATAATTTCTTTTATTGCCCTGGCTTCCTGATCAGCTGCAAGATCAAAGAATATTAACCTCTGAGAGTCTGTTAGCCTGGCAACCAGAAAGAAATTATGTAATCTGAAATTAATCAGTGGTACTGTGTTATCAGTTTAAGGACAGAAAGAATGAGAACATTATAGCATTTTGTCTTGAGGGCATCCAGCTCACCACTCTGCCTGTATCTATATGTATGTAGGATCTTAGACTTTAGTGTTTCTCTTAGAAATAACTAGGAATTAGGGAGATTAGACTAAGTGATTTTCTGTGATGTCAGAACTTTTCTACCGTATTATTTTAAACATTTCTCTGTGATCTCTGAACTCTTGACTAGCACTGTGTAGTAAGAAATATTGTCTTGTGTTTTTATTATTTATTATTAAATATTTTTAAACCTTTCAACTGTGGCTGTTTTGTGTAGAGATAACTTAAGCTCTAAGAGTACATTGCATGTATATAATTATACTGTACCAAGTCACTCCAAATAAGCTTTGCTGTTCAGTCACACTTACCATTTGGATAATAATATTGCACAGTAATAACTGGACACCCTTTATAAAGGCCTTTGAGTAGCTGATAAATATTAGTTGGGTGGTGGCAGTGATTTCTTCCGTATAGTCTGGGTAAAAGAGGCCCAGCTGGAGAACCTGTGCCAGCCTTCTCTAGGAGTGTCTGTGTGGTTGTATATAACTCTTATCTCAAAGGATGTGTGTATCAGCTACTTGGGCAGGGACATGAAGCACTGGTTGGACAGAGAGGGTGCTGGAGGTTTTAGCTTGCTCAGTAGGCTGAAATCTGGACCTTATAGCTGTGCCAGTGGGTGTCTTATTGGGGACCTGGAGAAAAAGGGGGAAATCGGCCCCAGACTGACTGTGATCTCTGTGTGCTCTTAAGGGAAATTGTACTTTACTGTGTGTGTATTTATTATCCTTTCCCTATGTGGATGCCCCTCACTGGTGTTAGTGGTGAGGATTGAGGCTCCTTCATTGCTGGGCCAGTGCACGGGCATCACAAGTGGCATCACAACAGTTGTGTGCCACTGCCATGGGACAAAGCCATTTGCTAGGCTCAGGCTGAAGAGGTTGAGGAATGTGACTGTCTATGCTTGCTTAGTGCTATTACTTAAGCAACCTGGTTTGTTATCAGGCCCTATGGATGAGGTATTCTTCATGTGGGAGAGTACCTTCACTAAATGTCCTTTCATGATGTTTGGTGACTTGATTATATCACGGATAAGCAATAATTGGAATAGATTTGCCTGAAGTGAAGTTGGCACTAAGTTTATTTGCCAGTATGTTAGCAATATCCACTGGATTGAATTAGACAGTACCATTATAAATAAGCTCAGAGCAGTGTCAAGTGTTATTTCCTATTTTTCTGACATAACTAAAGGAGGATTTGTAGTTGTCTTTGATCCAAGTGAATGTGGAGGTTTAAAAGAAAGCCTTTTAAAAGATGCCTTTGGTTTTCTGTGTCCTTTATTAGTTTCCTATCTAGCTGTTTGATGTTCTGCTATATAGGCTTAGGAGTTTTGTTGTAAATATTATTAATCCTTGAGGACTACCACTCCAGTTTTCTTTTAAACTTCCCCATTCACTTGGATTTAGTAGGAGCTGCTGATTTTATACATTTGTCCAGGTGCAAGAAACACTTGTCTGCATAATAGGCTTCTCAAGACCCTTCCAGATCAGTAACTTAGTAAGTACCTAAAAAACTAGTAAGTAAAGTACATTAGCAGTATAATGCCTCTTGAAACCCAGACTGCTTTCGAACCATTTGCCACCATGCTGAATTATTGAATGATTGCATGGACTTTATTTCTAACTATTAAGTAAATGTTTTGATGATTTGTCACTTTCTCCCCTCTTCTCAGATAAAGTGGTTGAAGATGTTATGTTTCCATATTGGTTGACTGTTTCCCATAATACAATGTCCCATGCTAACACTCAATATGGCCAGTATCAGTGTTACACTACTGACGCAACCAAGGCTGAAAAGTATGCACACACATTTTTATCACAATTAGTAATGATAGATTTAAGATAGACATTCCTGGAGATTCAATAAACTTTGTGCTAAGCCATCATGGAGTTTGTGTGTTAGAGTGATAAGCTTATTGCATATACATGCCACGCATCATGCTCATATGAATACAAGCATGGTTTCATGGCCAGCAACAGGTTTGCTGGCCAGGAAGCCATGTAAAGCAACACAGACGCCTGCACAGATGTAAACTAGGTCTGCAGGATTGTGCAGAAAGCCACAATGACTACCAGTGTTTAATATAAAGCAATATATACATTTCCAACACATTATATAAAAGTGTATTCAGTACAGAGTACTGTGCAAACCTGTTTTAGGCATTACTGAATAAAAGTTTTGCAACTGATCAGCAAGGGTACATAGGCTGCATAATTATTCAGGAGAAGTGTGTGTATTGCAAAGGGACACACACACACACACACACACACACACACACACACACACACACACACACACACACACACACACTGTAGGAATGAACACAGCAGAGTAGAACAGAGCAGAACCATGGTAATGTGTAGCAGATAAGGACATGTCAATGAACATACACCACAAAGACAAGACAGTGGTAGCATGAACACAAATCACATATCCACATGATACAGTATGTACTGGTATGTACACCTCCTGTGTGGTTATAGTCATATATATCACACAGTTATTGTATATTCTGTGACTGCCACAAAAGGTGACATAGCAATGGAGATGATTCTTTGTGAAAGAAGCATCCTGACATGAATATTGGTGAGTACATTTATCAAGGATGGTATATACAATAGGGCTTAGTTGCATATTGTGAAGCCATGCAAAATGAGTTGCCTGAATAGGATTGCAGTGTCAGCATAGTCCTCGGCCAGGTGGGACACGTCAGTAGGTTCATGAACAGCAGTAGATAGAAGCATGCACAATCATTGACAATATTAGCATAATGCAACCATTAATCCGTGCCTAATAAAACAACACCAATAAGAAACTAAATGAAATAGAAATACTGCACGGCTGAACAAATAGAACGAACTGAACAGAATAAGACCAGCACTTTAATCACCGCTTTCATCAATCCAGACTTCCTCAGAAATACAAAACATACTAAATAGCACATCATATAAATACTCAAAAGAATAATTGAATTAAATTAAAATCAATTAAAACACAACCATTGAATGCAAGCACTTAAAAGGGCAACGCATTAAACACTATTAGAACTACTTTTATTAACATATACCCTGCGATCTTTTAAGAAACATTTAATATTAATTGCATCATTCAAACCTGGAGGCTGGTCGGCTTTTAGTTTAATCTGCCACCTAGTTTCTCTCTGTTCTAAATAATTCTTAAAATTACCCCCTCTCAAGTTTAAATGACCCTGTTCTAAAATAGAGAACAAAAATTTCCTAAAATTATGACAAACTATACTATGTCTATATAATGCATTATTAGGATCTCTATTTTTGATATCATACAAATGCTGTCTAATCCTGGTCAATAAACGTCTAGTAGACATGAACTACATACAGCGATGTATATCACCCCTACACTTGTACATGAAAAATAACTGGAAACAGGTATAGTGTATGGGTGATGTGTTAAATAAATGAATGGCCTCTCCAAAATATATCTACACATGCTACATGTGAGACATTTGTGCATTCCCTTAGTTTCACTTGGACTAATGGTGTCAACCACAAACTTATCCCTACCTTTCTCCAATAAGCTCTTTAAATTGGAGTCTTTCTTATATACAAAGCTCGGATACTCTCCCACACTATCCTCTCTACCATTCCATACATATTGTATTTGATCATCCAACAACTTTTCATCATAACCACATTCCAAGAATAAATTTTTAATGTGTAAAAACTCAGTTTGTAAATGTTCATCATCACTAGTCATTCTGCTAGCACGAATGAACTGTCCCTTTGCAATGTTCTTTTTTACATGAATCGGGTGTTGACTAGAAAATGTAAGTAGCCATTCATAAAGGTAGCTTTTCTATGAATACTACTATTAAACTTGTTTTTCAAAAAATCCCATTCCAAATGGACATCCAAAAAATTAATGGAGGTGCCAAGATCTAAAGGAGGCAGTGTATCAATATTCATTAAAGAAAAATACACCTCCAGATTGGTTAGACAGCATGATTCCTTGGAGATATTTCAGGTACATTTACTGTTGGTAGGACACCTATTCAAGACATTGCCAACTACAGGACCCCCTCCATGAATCAGGACACCCACTCTGCCTATTTGGATCTACTTCAGTCTATCTAGGTACATCTGAACACCATGGTTTTGGATGACTTTAACTGCCCATCCATTGACTGGGGAAATTACTTGTGCACAAACTCACTTGCCAAAAGGTTCCTCGACTTCATTAACTCCAATGCCCTCGATCAGCTTGTTGACACCCCACAAGTGGTGTCAACATCCTGGATCTGGTGCTCACCAATATGGGGGACTACTGTAGCACCCCCACTGTGACATCTTCCCTGTTGAGATCTCACCACAAATCAGTCTTATTCAAAGTAACTATCACACCTGACCCCCCCCCCCGAAACAACTAAACTAAAAAACTTCTCCCAAGCAGATTATAACCTTTACAAGATGGTATAAATAGCTTCACTGCACCTCCCCCCTCAGATGGAACTGGAAACTATGCTGAGTTCTACACAAATGATTTATACAGACACCTGTATAACTGCGTTGACTTGGCCATACCTGATAGGGTCGAAACAAGCTCCTCAAGGAAGAGCAGACCTGACTGGTGGACAACTGTCATTAACAGACTTTAAAATAAGAGGAAGAATTTACTGTCTAAGGGTAAGAGGGAGCAAGCCCTAAAGTGGAAACACTCCCTCTTCAGCTTAAACAAGCAAATAAGACTTCTTGTGAAGTCCTCCAAAGCTAACTACAACTCCAAATTAGCTTCCTCAACTAAGGACAACCATAAGGCATTCTTTAGTTACATTCGTAACCTAAAAGGAAAGGCCCTGATTTGTGCCACACTGGTGGTTAATGATACCACATATACTGTGCCTGTGGACATTGCTAACCACAGGATCTGTAAAAACTTCACTCCCCCTGTCCCCGCCACACATACCCCATGACATCCCTACCACTTGTCCTCTACCTTGCATCTCTAAAGAGCAGATCATGAACACTGTCTCTGAGGTCAAAAACACAGCATGTATGGGACTTGATAACATCCCCGGCTACTTCTTAGATGGGCTCAAACAAGAATTAGCAATACCACTGGGCACTCTTTTCAGTCATAGTCTAAGCACTGGCTTCATCCCAGCTGAAAGGAAAAAGGCCACCGCTATACCCTTCCATAAAGGTGGTGCTTCTACTGACCCCCGGAACTATAGACGTATTAGACTGACTAGCGTTATTTGCAAGGCCATGGAGTATATCATCATGGACCTTAACAACAAAGATCTAGGTAATCTCCAAACACTTGACCCTACTCCATTTGGATTTGTCAAAGAGAGATCATGCCTGTTAAACCTTGTCAACTTTTTTGAGACAGTCACCAAGGCCCTTGATGAGGGGAATCTCTGCACACAGCCTATCTAAACTTAGCCAAGGCTTTTGACACTATCCCCCACTCAGGCATCATTGACAAACCCACCCAGCTAGCTATCAACCCTTATATCATTAGTCAAAATAGGGGAATCCACCTCCAACAGCAGACCTGTAACCAGTGGTGTTCCACATGGATCAGTCCTGGGACCTCTACTGTTTGGAATCTGTTCCTCTGAAGTACAAGCTAAAACTAAATGTCTGTGGCTGACAAAGTTTGCTGATGACTGCAAACTGGGAGCAGTCATACAATCTCCAAATGATGTTAATATCCTACAAGAGGGTCTTACACAAACAAATGATTGGTGTCAAAGTCATGGCCTTAAACTCAATGAAAAAAATGTGTTATCATTCTTTTTAGTAAGAATGATGTTCCTGCTAACTACCACATCAATGACAGCACCCTAAGTATGGACTCAGTGGTGAGAGACGTGGGCACACAGGTTGACAGCAACCTTACCTTTGACCACCATGTCTCCACAGTGTTAAGAAGGGCATTCTGTATTGCTGTTCTCATAAGTAAAGGCATTGCCCCAAAAAAGAAGTTATAACCTCCCTGTACTCTTCCCTCATCAGGCCAATAATTGTGTACAATGCCCCTTTTGGTATTTACCTTTCCAAGCACCTGCAGCAATTGGAGTGACCACAGAAAATTAAAGGTCTTCAGCATCTGTCCTATGAGGATCATCTGAACTCACTGTCACTTTATTCTGTTTCATACAGACAACTCAGAGGTGATCTCTGCCTTGCATATAAGGCAATCTTTGACCCTGATTTACTGGAAATGCTGCATATCCGTAAGTCAAATGGTACATGGGTTACTTGCTGTAAAGGCCTTAACCTGGTATGTGACATTAATAGAACCTGCTGGAGGGACAGATTTGTCTTCAGAGGTTACCATACATTTAAAACAGACTCCCACTTCATGTAAGCAGAGCACCTCATTGGCCCTGTTCAAACACAATCTGGACAACTGGATTGGTAATCGGAAATTCATCCCAGTGGTTCCACCTGTGTCCCTCTTGGACAGGGGTGGTAAGTGCTGATTGTGGAAATAAAGGTAAAACTTGGCTAGGCTTGAAAGGGCCCAAGGGTCATTAGCCTAGTAACCTCTTATGATCCTATGATATCTGGTTATGAGAGTGCTGTTTAAAGTGTGGTTGTAGTATTTCCTGTTGTGTTTCTAATGTGAAGGTATACTTTAAGAGACAGCTTTACAAAGTATATGCAAACATCTGTCAGGAAAGCATGTAACAGAAATGAGTCATTTTCTGCCATTTACCAGTATGTTGTATACATTACACACTTAAATTGCCATATACAGACGCACACATTTTTTGTGATCATATTTGTGTTTTCATATTTTTAAGTAATTGCTGTCCACATTATAACAAGCATTACACAATCTGAATGTGTATTGTTAGTATAAAAATGCACATGGTATGTAAAAATGTTTTTGGTATTTATTGCTGTAGACTATTTGATATTTGGGAACAAGTACTGTGATACCAAGTTTCGAGTGCATGGGTACAGGTAACATATGACTACTGTGTAAGTATGTGTTCAGTCATTAAAAAGTGCCTTCCCTTTGGTTGTGTTTTTCCATGGACCTTAATGGGATGAAGACTAACTATTTAGTAAACATAAGTAATACATGCTAATAAGTACTTTCCATAGCACACTGCCAAGCAGCTGGTTTACGCGATTGATGGCAAAGTGTTTGCGCATGTGAAATACACATTTAAAAACTCTTACTGAACTTGAGAGGTACTTATCCATACTGGCTATGGTAGATGCAGTTAACAGATACTATAGTGTTCATAACTAGCTCATATCATAAATGTTGTCATGAATTGTATAACTGTAAAAAAATTATTAACACTGCTATCCCCATTTGCACATAGTTAAGCAACGAGCAAACGTGGACCTTTGCTTCACTGATTGTTTTTGAAATGGGAAGGTTAATTTGACAGTTGGCATTAGTTTAAGGATTGGTTGCTGCTGTAACTGGTATTTGATTTAACTTTGCAGACATGTACTGGGAGCATAGATTTAATGACATGGCACACTTGTTGTGTGGCTTTACACACTGATAAAATTAGTTTATATGATGTGGGATTCAAACCTGTAAAAAACAGACAAAACACATTTTTCCACACAGGTGGTTTTTCATGATTGCCACAAAAAAGTGCTTGTTAGACATTCTCATTAATTATATATAAATAGACATGAGAGACAGAGGGGTTAACCATGTATGTGTATGACCTGACAAGGTCCTGATTTATACATTCATGGGTTTATGTGTATCATTGAAGTCTGAAGTCCATCCAAGACCAGAAAAGACAATTATAATTACAGAAACATAATTCTTAGTATACTCTCAGCCACTCATATAATTCATATGAGCTCCAGTGCTATAAATACATATTGTTATTTATAATTATGTTTATGTTTATATTGTTTAATATTTTTTAGAAATTGAGTAGAAAAGCATTAATAAAATTGTTTGTTTGTCATACCTGTTCATTAGTTATATATATACATTAAAGAGTTGAGTGTTTAGCCATGAATGTGTGTGACATGAAAGTTCAGAAAATAAAAGGGTAACTTTAGAACCGTGATTGTATTGATACCCACAGTAACACATGTAATATATCTCTGATATCCTGTGTATGCTCAATGTACCTGGTATAGATATTTATCCCTATGTGCGAGTAGTTTTCTACTTCTAATTTTTATATAAAATAAAGTGGAATATCAATTAAAAAAAAGCCTTAACTGGATTAGAACTCAGGCACACCTGCACTATAACCCTTAACTTACAACTGCTGCCACAGAAAAAACTAAGCCGCAGCTGTATATTTTCACATTCATTACTATGTATGTGTGTTGACCACCACACAATGCTGTTTAGCATGTTTGCTCAATGGCAAACCACACATGATGCAATGTATCCATTTTAAAATTGTCTACTGTCTGCAGACGTTCTGGGCCTGCAGGTGTTGTGGGAGCTTGCTGACCATTGCACAACACTACTTAGTGGGTTTGCATGACGATAAGCAAAGGATGCAACAATGTATCCATTTTGAAACTGACTATTGTCTGCTTTCTGTCTGCAGGTGTTCTGGACCTGCAGGTGTTGCTGTTCTTTGCGCAATGCAGCTTAGTGAGTTTGCGAGATGGAAAACAAAAGAGGTAACAATGTATCCTTTTTGAAATTGACAATGTCTGCTTCTTGTCTGGGCCATTAGTCCATGTTTGTGTGAAGGTAAGCAATGTGCAAATGTGACAGGCAAAGCTCACCTTATATAATTATTCTAAGAAGTATTTCTTAGGTTTTCTCTTTAAAAGATAGATGTGGGACTTGAACCATGATTTACAGACAGTATATACTGTATAGTTCATCTTGTTACCCAAGTGTGCTACACATACTTGATTCACAGGTGTAATTTATGCAGTCTTTAGCATAGAAATAAGTTACATGAAATTTAATTTATTTTATTTATCTGTATCACTGTGTTTGCTCCAAGCCATGCACCGCAAAAATATTAATATTAAAACAAAAGAGCATAAACAACATTCCAAAACACATTTTAGCACACATTATAGATTTTTACACAACTCTGGATTTGAACTGTCAGACTAATGAACCTACAAAACACAGTAATGGTGTCTGATATCTCTTTGCCAGGGAAACAGGTTTGCACCAGGAATGCAAATCATTGTACATACAAGCAAGTCCCATTTCATCCACAATATTAACAAGACATATAACACTTGTACACTCTTAGTTGTTTGTACATGTTAATTACATATTTAGTGCAATGACTGATCACACAACAGTTTATGAGTATTGTTTGCAGCAGTGCAGCTCTGTCTTCTCTTTGTCTTGCCTTCATTCTTCTCTTATCTGTGTTGTGATCTCAGACATGCAGTCTGTAGGGTATTTTGTATCATTGTTCTTAAAATGTATAAGAATATTACATGACAATAATATACAGTTTTTAACAAAGGCAGGGGAGTTTGGCTATTAGTGAACAGAAAGTGAGAAATGTGTGCTGCTCATTTCCATTTAAAGCCTTGATACAATTACTTCTACACTTTGTAAGTATAACCTGGGTGACCCTCCCATTGCAGGTAAGGTAGTCTGAATTGCTGTTGTGTTTTTCCTTCCCCTACCAGTAATCATTCACAGTTACAATCCATTAGCAACAGACACTGAGGTAGTGCCTGTACTATGTTTACACCTGCTATATAGAGCCAAAACTTTTGGATTTAGCAAATAGACCATGCTCAGGTCTACTTCTAATAGTCGACTGTCACATACTTGACTTTCATATAACTGAAATGAAAAGAACAAAGATGCAGAAACCTGAATGGCAGCATTTTACGAAGGTAAGTAAACACTTGTCTGACATGCCCTGTTCTCCAATGTAGTGCAATCCCAGAGTTGATATATTTAGTTGGGGGATGTGGAGGGTGCAGCCCCCCCCCACCTAGGTGGGTTATACTTACCTTGGTGTTATATTCATTCACAGTCGGTCAAGTGCTTACTTACCCTCATTAATAGCTGCCGTTCGGGTTTCTGCATTTTCATTCTTTTCGTCTTGGTTATATGAAAGTCGGCCATGTGACAGTCGGTTATTAGAAGTAGACCTCATGCTCACAGGCCTGAATCTACACTATAAAAAGGTAGCTGTGACGCTAGGGAACTTGAAGGTGAAGAGAGCTGTGTATGTGGACAACACAGAAGAAAATTTGGATGCTAAGGTATGATAGCATTTTTCAGTTGCTTACTATATTTGCTCACATTACTAGGAACTTTTTAAAATTAATATATATATATATATATATATATATATATATATATATATATATATATATATACACACATACATACATATATACATATACAGATGCATTAGAAAATGGAACTTTTATCTGTATGCACTTCTTAGAAGTTCACTGTTGGCACAGGCATTTTTGTCGAGGCATTTTACTTTCTCAGATACACAATCTTATTAAATTTCATCACAAGTGTTATTGTTACAACTGTTTATTTTACATTATATAATGACTGGCCAGTGACATTCAAAAACAAGAATGCAGATTGGCCAGCACAACCATTGTGTCCATTGTAAATCGAGCACATACAAACAGAAAAAGTCCAAATGCCCGGACTTTAATATACGCTACCGAAATTCTAGTTTTTTTTTTTTTATTTAAAAAAACTAATAAAATTAGAAATCTGGAGACTTCAAAAGAATGAGAGAGACATGACAGAGAAAATACAAGCATAATCAGGTACTTTATGCAAAACTAGAGAAACGTACCTGATTATAGGTTCATAGGTTCATAGGTAGGTACTAGGCTATCGGCCCTGGGGCCTATATAAGCCTAGCCAAAAAGGTTCCCTGGCTTTCGCCACCCAAGAAAATTATTTTCCTTTGCCCCTGTCAAGCAGTGCCACAGAAGTGATCCCCAGGGTGAATTTTCTATTTCCCATCCAGTCGTCAAGATTTTTCTTAAAGAGGGCTAATGAGGAGCTTTGCTTGACATGAGTGGGTAGTTTGTTCCAGAGTATGGGAAGTCTCTGGGACAGAAATTTATCCCTCCAGCATATTCTGTTTATTGTGGTGACAAGGTTTAGGTCCCTGGAGCATGTGGTTTGTAAAGACTGGAATTTCTTTAAGTGCAGCATGTCCAACAGCTCTGGGTTTGACATAGCTTTGTATGTTAGGCAGAGATCGCCTCTGAGTAGGCAATATGTGACGGAGTACAGCTGGAGTTTTTTGAGACAGTCTGCGTATGGCATCTGTTTTAGGCTGGTAATCCTCTTAGTGAGGTGTTTCTGTGACCTTTCCAATTGTTGTAGGTGTCTTGTGAGATACATGCCAAATGGGGCATTGTACTCTATAATGGGTCTGATGAGGGATGAGTAGAGAGGAACAATGACCTCCTTTTTTTCTAGAGGAGAACACTTTTGTGATGAGGTGTGCCACGTAGAAGGATTTCCTGACTACTGTGGCGATGTGGTTATCAAAGGAGAGACTATTCTCCACATGTGTCCCGAAGTCTCTTATCACACTTTCAGTGTTTAGTGAGCTACCGCCTAGTGGTAGTTCATTAGTACCGAGTTTTTCCCAAACGGGATGACAATGTAGTTCTTGGCATTGAGTTCGAGGCCATGACTTTGACACCAAACATTTGTCTCTGTGAGGCCCTTTTGTAGAATGTCTACATCATTAGGTGATTCTATTATGGCTCCCAGTTTGCAGTCATCTGCGAACTTTGTTAGCCAAAGACCTTCTGTGTTGGCCTGCACTTCAGAGAAGTAGATGCCGAACAGGAGAGGACCCAGGACCGAACCCTGTGGTACTCCACTCGTCACTGGTCTGAAGTCGGACTTGGAGTCAGCTACTTTTACTGTGTGGGTTCTGTCAGTGAGCCAGTTGGCCACCCATCTTGTGACATAGGGATTTATGCCCAGTTTAGTGAGTTTATCTATAATTCCAGAGTGGCGGATGGTAACAAAAGCCTTGGCGAGGTCAAGATAGGCTGTGTGCACTACCTTGCCCTTGTCTAAGGCTCTAGTGATTGCTTCAAAGAAGTCAGTCAGGTTTAGTAGACATGATCTACTTTTTACAAATCCAAACTGAGTGGGGTCCGGGCTTTGGAAGTTACATATGTCTTTGTTTATAAGCTCCAAGTTGATATGTTCCATGGCCTTGCATACCAGGCTCATCAGGCTACTGGGGCAGTAGTTTCTGGGGTCTGTGGTGGCACCCCCTTTGTGGAGTGGGAACCATTGCTGTGCACCATTCAGTAGGCACATAGCCTGAGGTGAGGCTATGATTGAACATGGTACTTAGGTGGGGTGCCAGTTTGTTCTGTAGTTCATGCAGTATGCAGCCTGGGATGTTGTCTGGTCCCATGGATGCTGTGTTCTTGGCTTTGGAGAGTGCAGTGTTTACTTGTTCATCCATGATTACAGGGGCTTTGCATTCTTCTGCTATTAAGATGGGCCCTTTGGAGGGTGAGAGGGGGGTAAAGTTAGCACTGAACCTATCTGCCAGGATGTTGGCAATATCAGTAGTTTCTGTATATTTAATGCCATTGTGCTGTAGCCCAGAGCAGATCTGAGTGTTGCCATTGAGATTCTTGACATAGCTGTAGAATGCTTTGTGGTTGTCTTTGGAATCAGTGGTGATTTTACTTTCTTAACTGGCTTTGGAGAATTTTATGAGGGGTCTCAGCTTCTTGCTGAGGCTGACCAGGGAGTTCCTTCAATCTTGGGATTTTACTTTTTTTTGCAACAGCTTTTTCTTTCTGTTGTAGAGTTTGTTTATGACAGGGGACCACAAGATTGGCTTCCTTTTTTTGGAGGATAGCATCTTGGTTCTGTTGGGGATGGCACAATCCATGCACGCATGTATGTGCTTATACAGTGCATTTGTTTAAGGTTCAGCAGTCATACCTCTATTTTCTGTCTGCATGGGTGTCATGAAGTTTGCCACTTCTGTCTTAAGAGGCATGAAATTGGCTTTGGAGTAGTTTTTGAGGTGGTTTCCTTAATGGGGGGGGGGGGTGGGTGGGGATGGGATATGGATGTCTATGGTGATTAGCTTGTGGTGGGATCTGACCAGCGAGGAGATGACCTCTGGTGTGGAACACCGGTTACCCATATTGGTAATGACCAGGTCCAGGATATTGCTGCCCCTGGTGGGGGTGTGGACAAGCTGATCCGAGGCATTGGAATTTATGAATTCCAGAAAACGTTGAGCGAATGAGTTGGTACATGAGTAGTTTTCCCAGTTGATGGTGGGGTAGTTGAAATCACCCATAATTAAGGTATTGGGTTGTACCTTTATATTGAGTAGTGTCTAGCTAGAAGTCTAAATCTCAAAATGCATTCACTCGAGGCACTCCTTAAAATGGAGAACATCGATATCTGTGCAGTGACTGAGACCTGGTTCAAGGGCCCAGAGAGCACCCCTGCACTACCAGGCTATAACTCATGCCACACTTTTTGGCCATGTAATCTGGACCAAAACACCAAAGCCGGAGGTGTGTCCATATTCATTAAGGATATCCACACCTCCAGGCTAGTTGCTCAGCATAATGCATCCGAGGTTATCCAAGTGCAACTAACTCTGGGCAAAACTGCAATCCAAATTGTAGCTTGCTACAGATCCCCCACCATGGCCAGGATTCCCAATCCTCTTTTCTTGATGTACTGTATAATATTAGGGTTCAACCAAACACCCTAATAATGGGCAACTTCAACTACCCCACCATTAACTGGGAAAACTACTCGTGTACCAACTCCTTAGCTCAATGCTTTCTGGAATTCATAAATTCCAATGTGCTAGATCAACTTATCCACACCCCCACCAGGGGCAACAATATCCTAGAACTAGTCATTACCAACATGAGTGACCGGTGTTCCACACCTGAAGTCAACTCCTCGTTGGTCCGATCCGACCATACGCTTATCACCCTTGATATCCACATCCCGCCCCCACCCCCATTAAGGAAATCACAGTAAAACATTTCTCCAAAGCCAACTTCATGCTTCTTAAGACAGAAGTGGTGAACTTCATGGCACCCATGCAGATGGACAATACAGTTACAACTGCTGAATCCTACACAAATGCACTCTATAAGCACTTACATGAGTGCATGGATCGTGCTAACCCAAACAGAACCAAGATGCTATCCTCCAAAAAAAGGAAGCCAATCTGGTGCTCCCCTGCCATAAACAAACTGTACAACAGAAGAAAGAAACTGTTGCAAAAGAGAGTAAAATCCCATGAGTGGAGGAGCTCCTTGGTCAGCCTCAGTAAGAAGCTGAGATCCCTTATAAGATCCTCCAAAGCTAGCTATGAAAACAAAATCGCCACTAAATCCAAGGACAACCACAAAGCATTCTATAGCTATCTCAAGAATCTAGATGGCAACACCTAGATCTGCTCTGAGTTACAGCACAAAGGCCCGAAAATTATAGAACCAACTGATATTGACAACATCCTCCCAGATAGGTTCAGTGCTAACTTTACCCCCCTCTCACCCCCTAAAGGGCCCATATCTATACAGGAGGAATGCAGAGTCCCTGTAATCACAACTACGCAGGTAAAAGCTGCACTCTCTAAAGCCAAAAACACAACATCCATGGGACCGGACAACATCCCAGGCTGCATTTTACATGAACTTCAGAACGAACTGGCTCCCCACTTAAGCACCATATTCAATAATAGCCTTGCATCAGGCTTTGTGCCCACTGAATGGCACACAGCAACAGTTATCCCACTCCACAAAGGGGGAGCCACCACTGATCCTGGGAACTATCGACCTATTAGCCTGACGAGCCTGGTCTGCAAGGCCATGGAATGTATCATCATGGGACTCATAAACAAAGACATTGGTAACCTCCAAACTCTGGATCCCACCCAGTTCGGGTTTGTGAAAGGCAGTTCATGCCTCCTGAACCTGATCAACTTCTTTGAGGCAGTCACCAAAGCCGTGGATGAGGGTAAGGTGGTTCACGCAGCCTATCTTGACCTCGAGAAGACTTTTGACACCATCCCCCATTCTGGAATTATAGCTAAACACAGTAAACTAGGTATAAATTCATATGTCACAAGATGGGTTGCCAACTAGCTCAGTGACAGAACCCACACTGTAAAAGTTGCAGACTCCAAATCTGACCTCAAAGCAGTGACAAGTGGAGTACCACAGGGTTCCGTCCTGGGACCTCTCCTGTTTGGTATCTACTTCTCTGAAGTACAAGCTAACACAGAAGGCCTCTGGCTAATGAAGTTCGCAGATGACTGCAAACTAGGAGCCATGGTCAAGTCCCCAAATGATGTGGGCATCCTACAGAAGGGCCTCACTGAGACAGATGCCTGGTGTCAGAGCCATGGCCTCAAGCTCAATGCTAAAAAGTGCAGTGTCATCCCCTTTGGTAAAAACTCTGTACCCATGAACTACCACATAGGCAGCAATCTACTTAACACTGAATGTGTGATAAGAGACCTTGGGACCCAGGTGGGCAGTAGTCTCTCCTTTGATAGTCACATCGCCACAGTAGTCAGGAAGTCCTTCTACGTGGCACACCTCATCATAAAAGAGCTCTCATCCAGGAAAAAAGAGGTCATTGTTCCCCTCTACTCATCACTCATTAGACCCATTATAGAGTACAACACCCCTTTTGGACTGTACCTCACAAGACATCTGCAGCAGCTGGAAAGGCCACAGAAGTACCTCACAAAGAGGATTACTGGCCTCAAACAAATGCCCTACACTGACCGCCTCAAAAAAACTCCAGCTTTACTCTGTAGCATATCGCCTACTCCGAGGTGATCTCTGCCTAACATATAAAGCTATGTCAAACTCAGAGCTGTTGGACATGCTACACCTAAGGAAATCCCAATCCCTCTGAGCTACACGCTCTAGGGACCTAAACTTTGTCACCACAATAAACAGGACACACTAGAGGGATAGGTTCCTGTCCCAGAGACTTCCTATACTCTGGAACAAGCTACCCATCTATGTCAAGCAAAGTTCTTCATTAGCACTCTTCAAGAAAAATCTTGATGAGTGGATGGGAAATAGGAAATACACCCCGGGGATCACTTCTGTGTCTCTGCTGGACAGTGGCACAGGAAAATAACTTTCTTGGGTGGCGTAAGCTATGGAACCTTGCTGGCTAGGCTTACGTAGGCCCTTGGGCCGATAGCCTAGTACCTACCTATGAACCTATATAAAAATGACTATTTTTGTGTTGTAAATGTGTATATATTTTGTGAAAAAATTTTGAAAGCACCTATAACAATTCACTGATGTGTTATTCCAACTCCTTGCTTGGTACAAACTGTCATTTGCCTGTTGTTTTGGGGGTGGGAAAGCCAAGTTCCATTTGTGTGTTGCCACAGCAAAAAAACAAAAACAAACAAACAAATAAATAAATAAAATAGGTTTGCTCTTCTTTTTTCTTGTTTTGGATCAAGCCTTGGTTTGTGTGTGACTGTGATATGTTATACCCACATAACCTTTTATATTTTACTTCCTGAATTTTTGTGTTTCTCCAGTGGGTAATACTGAAAAGTAATACGTGTAAATATAAGCAGGACTTTACTTATGTGATATTTATATGTTGTATCCTTCTTTTTTGTTTTATGTCACCTAAGATTATGGCACCCAACATCCCAATCCCCACAACCCCCCTTTCAATTACTCTGAAAATGAGCTAATTGTCCAAGCATTTAGGCAACATGGTGCCTTTCTGCTTGAGAGAGGATGTGGAGATATGTCTGACACAATGCAGATTTTGAACCAGATAGTGAATGATGTCAATACCATAGAGGGTGCAACAGGACTTATAGATGCGCCATACGGTCACTGATATGATTTCATTGCCCGGAGGAGAGCAGCTGCAGTGGCCCATGGACAGCTGGTTATGGGGGGAGGCTGCTATAGAGCCACCACTGACACCAAATGAATAGTTCCTGTCCACTGTTAGGGATCCAGAAAGCTCAGTGGAAAGTGCAGAACAGCATGTCATTGCTGATGGAGCTGCTGTTTCAGTGCGAACAAGTATGTCCCAGTATAAGATTCCAGGAAAGTTTACATATTTCAATTTATAACATCTTTATTGTTTAGTAAAATATTTTAAAAGTAATAGTTCATTGTTGTTCTTATTTAGTAATTTTTTTGGGGTGGGGGGTTGACCCAATTGATAAATTGATGCAGTTAATAACACATTTTTGTTCATTACACATGGACTTTGGGTGTATGTGTCAGCCAATTTTCAGATAAAAGTATTGTTAATGGACATATAAAGGCAAAAAAATGGTCACTTTGTGTTATTGGAATTGTGATGATTGTGTCCTTACCTTTTGCTTAACTTCTTCCAGGACCATCTTCCCTAGTGAGTGTGGTAGGCCATGAGATCACAGTTCTGGGAATACTCGTGAAGAAAGCTCATCCAGCAGACATCAGTCATGTTCAGGTAGCAGCAGTGCATCTGACCTTGGGCATGGACAGGCCAATGCACTCCTGGCAGAGCCAGTTCTCATGGTCAGGGATGATGATGATGAACTGTTACACTACCATGCATGGTTCACACCTGTCCGATATACCAGGACATAGAGCTAGCAATGAGCATAACTGTGCTCTTGCAGACACTCACACACACGTTTCAGATTGATTGCCCATACAGAATCATGCACATAACAGTTACATGGCTCATTCATGAGGCTTACAGCTCAATCTGTCTCAGTGTCCATTTTATACTTTATCCAAATATCTGCCTGTCTGTCTTTCTTACTCACATGCACTCACTACCTTTAGTGTCAGCCATGGCCTCCTGCACCCCCCCAAACAACACCCTGTGCAAATGGTGATGACTGTGCCATATCCCTTAATCTTCTCACTTTTGGATTCAAGGATTCGTAAGTCTTTTGTCTAATGCCCAGGGTGCATAGTGACTGAGTGCTTAGTATATATGTGTTTGTGATGCTCTTTTTCAAATTGTACTGTTTTCTTACAGGCTTTTGTAATGTGTTCATACCTCTCAACCTCTTATACCAACAAAAGCAGACAAAGCCATAAATAAAGGTGGGAGAAGAGCCTCAATATAGGGACAGTTTTGAAATATTTTGGCCTTATAAACTTAGAAAGTTGATAGAATCACAGGTTTTGCATTACCATGAATTTTCTGATGGATATGAAGTCTGACATTGAGATGTCTGTCATTATTTTCTAACCTCAATCTTTAATGATTTTCCAATACTAAACTACGAATCCAAACTCTGGACATTTTGTGAAGATCTCTACATTTGAGATGTATGAATGTATGAATCTTTGATGCCTGTGGCCTATTAGTTGGTAGAAAACACATGCATTAACATAAGTTAGTGCTGTCACATATTGATGTCATTGTTGCAAAAATCACCCAACTTCTACTTAATTACATTAGCACGGAACAGTATGCAAGGATATACCATTCATTTGTTTTCTTAGCCATTTATTTTCCTATTCCATGTTCAACATTTATCTTGGCAGTCTGGCAGTTGCAAAACTTTTAATTTGGGGCTGAGCCTGTGGAATGCTAGCAGAACACAGCCATTACATAGGTAAAGAAAGATTGTGACAGTTGCCTGATATTATGTATGTGCATAGGATGAAGGTTTTAGTCCCTTAGGTGGTGAGCATGTATGCTATCTGTTGCCTCTTGGCCAGTGCGAGGGCATAATGCATACACATATGTCTGCCTACACCCACAGCAGCTAGTGGTTCCCACTCTGAATCCTCACCTGTGTGTGGCTGTGGTGACCTTGCCGGTGTTGGTGGGATGTGTGCCCCTTCCCCTTGGTGCTCCTGCTGAAGCTGTTTTCTCAGAATAATATTGTGAAGCATGGCACATGTACAGGGATTGTACTGCAGGGCTCCTCCAGATGTACCTAGGCACCGGAACCATGACTTCAGCAGCCCAAGCACATGCTCAGTGATATTTGTTGTTTGAGTGTGTGCCTCATTATAGCATTCTTAAGTTGGTCTGTATTGCATTTCTGATGAGCTTCATCAGCCATGATTCCAGTGCATAATCTGCATCCCCTAGTAAATGACCCTGTGGGGTATCGTCCCTAGAAAACATCTGATACAGTTGGGAGTTGTGCCAGATATGTAAGTTGTGGTAACTGCCTGGGTTGCCAGCACACACATTCAGGCTAATTTCTTTAGCACTGTACACAACCTGGAATTTAATAGAATAGAAGTCCTTTCTGTTTATGTTCACCCTTCCTTGTTCACTGGGTGGTGCTTTGATTTTGATATGCGTCTAGTCTATGGCACCCAAGACTTCAAGGAAGTGTGCTACAGGGTAGAAATCCTGCATAGTTGTGTCTCTGTACTCGGGTGTATGGGGAAATGTATGTAGTTACTGGTATGTTGTAGGACAGCATCAGAAATTGATGTAGGATCCTGGATGTTGATGCCTGTGACACCCCCAGCATGTCCCCTGTTGGTCTCTGAAAGGTTCCTGTAGCTAATATTCTAAGCGCTACACATAAGTTACTCTCCACCGATATTGATTCCCCTTGATTTGCCCCATGCTCTCAGTTGAGAACGACAGAGGTTGCAGCATTTCTGTAGTGTCTCTATCCACCCTGTAGCACTTTACAATTTCTATCTCATGCAGACCATGAAATGTTAAACTGGGTTTCTAAACACCCTTCTCCTTCTTGGCAATGGTCTATTAGCAGCAGCAGCATAGACTTTGGCCTGTTGCACATACACATAAAACAGAGCAACAGCAGCCCCTAACATTCTTTCCATGTAGACTATTTCCATGACTGTATTCCAATAGGTTTTGGAATTTGCAGGCAAAACCTGCACTAAGACTACACGATTGCTATATAGTTTATTGAATAGCTCCTCCACCTTGGATGGGTTGATTAGCCTACAATTCAGCTGCTTAAGCTGTAATTAGCATGTCACAATGTTTATTGTGTTTGCACAGCCCTACATGCCATATAGAGCTACTTACTAAATACAGAACAGTGCGCTATCATGTAAGTGTTGCACCACAACTTGCACACTGTCTTAGTGCACTGTGTAAGCTTTATTGAATTCAGACCATTATTTTTTTGTTTATATATACATTTGTTGACCAGATAAGTACACTGGTCCAAAGATCTTTTTCAGCACAACCTAGTCCACATTGCAGACAAGCATTGAGATAAATACAGTGACATATTCATAACATGACATTAGTATAATCAGTAGCACTGATAATAAATTTCACAAATATACTGTGAGTGGAGTTTGAGCTGTAACAATAATGATACATATAAGAGGTAATAATGTGTAGAGGAAGAGCTCATACTGGCAAAACACAGACTAGAACCATTAGGATTCCAGTTAATATAGCAGACTTTGTCTGTTGCTGCAAAGGAAGTCTACAGTGTAAAGATGTTGCAAGCAGAGTAGTAATTTTAACAGACTAGTCTTCTTCAGATCCACATTGGCTGCTTCATGAAAACATTTCAGAATATGCAATTTCAGAAGGCATCCTCACAACAACCTTGAACACATAACTATTTCTCATAAAGGAAAAAATTGGTACTAAATTTTAAGTACTGGATAGTCATGAAGTCTTTGGAGAAAATTGGTAGTTACTAAGTCTGTGCTCCAGGAGGCCATTGAAGAGCCTAGCCCAAATGCTGTATTCCCCCCAGAGCACTGGTTGGTTAAATGATGTGATCAATGTCTCACAATAGGCCAACAGAGGCTGAGGGAATCAGACCATGGACTCTAGAAAGCAGCTAATTTACAGCTCAAAATCTTAATCCTCTGTACTACAATAGTAGTGTAGATCACAACTTATTTTCAGAATCACAACACATATAAATACTTAGTGCTGTCCACTTCTTGTTTGACAATCTATTGAGCCACTGAGTATTCTGAGATTTTTACTCTGTTGTTACTTGTAGTGACCACTACCATATCTGCTGAGGCTGGACGATGCTTTTCAGTGCTGAAGTGAAATATTCTGTGGTGCAAGATGTGCTGAATACCTTATCCTTGATTATAACGGACATACATTTTAATCATGGTCGTTTTTGATTTATTTGTACAATGGAAAGAAATATGAATGGACTTTCCAAAGCACAAAAATGCTGTTTGCTGCTATAGAGTACTTGCTTTGAGAATTATTTTTAGTAAAAATCTATTTTTTCTAAATAGACTTGTGACTGTTTTTCTTTGAGTGTACTCCACAGGTCTGATAGTAAAAATCAACAAAGTATCCTCTGTTATTGAACTTGTCCAATGTTTATAAAAATGCTATGTATGTCTAGATGTGGTCCTAGTTACACTCCTGTGAGCAGATATAAACAAGAGTTAACATAACAGCATCTTCATGTGCAACAGGCTAAGTAGTGTAAGCAGTTGCAGTATGTCACATAGATAAATCTTTGTTGTTTCTCTTTTAATATCTTTAAAGATTCTTACTAGAGAGTTTCAATATGTGCTATGATTCTGAAAATAAGTTATGATGTGTACAAGTTGTAGCACTTTGTACAAGTTTGAAATGTAATAATAAATAATACAGATGCAGTAATCTCAATGCCCAGGAAAAATAATTACTTTTTTCCCTGTGTTTTCTCAAAAATGGATCTTAGGATGACCTCATACTGAGAATAGTAAAGTCGTGGGAAGGTTGTCCTCTTTCTTTATTTTTCACACATTTTCACTGCACAAAACTGACAAGCAAGTACTTTACTTTTAAATGTAACGTGAGTTCTTAATCAACTAGATTCTTACAATTAGAGCTAAACAGTTCTGTATTTAGAGGTGTTAGGTTTTAGGTATTTTACTGCAACCTATGGAACTACCTCACTGGTGTGAAATGAACTCTGTTTCTCAGACTAGCTCTGACATGTTTTAAAGAGGAAAACTGCTGTTGAAAAACTAATTAGCATGTGCCTTGGCTTATGACCAGTTTAGCTGTGCTTAATGCTGACCATATTCTAATGAAACCCAACTCCATTCCAGTTAGCCTCACAATTGAATAGGTTCCCTGCAGCCCCACATTTGCCTTGAAGTCACTAGCCACCTATGCCAGCACAGTATGACCCCCTGCATTACATTCATGACAAATCATTATTTTTATTTCAATTACATTAAAAACTGATAAATTACTTAAAGGTGATAAATGTGTGAAATATAACAACAGAACTATAAATCAGATTTCTATAAAAGAGAAAGAAAAAAGAAAGAAAAGAAATGTAATTTGTCTTAACATTTAGTCACTCAGTTTAGTTTAGGACTTCATGAGAGCATTTATATATTAAACATCATCCATTTTGAAGCACCATCTCTTTTGCAGAAAAAAATACGTCTGGTTTGATGGGTGGTTTTTCAGCCATACCAATTTCCTTATTTTATCAAACTGTTTCCTTTTTTACAGTATCAAGTGGAATGGAATGTCCCTGAGTATTTCAGTAGCATGACTATTGAACTGAAAGCTGGTTTACTTATTTTTGAATTCTATTTTATTTTCTCTACACAAGCTTTAAGTGCCCTGTTAATGCACCAAGTATAGTCAGAAGTGGTTTATCTCTTAATTTCTATGATATTAAGGACTTGTATATTTATGGAAAAATGTTAGGTTTCAAGAGCTATTTTTGTGTAACACTTAGAATCCACTATTTGGTGTTAGCCTTCAGCATGGTTAAATCTGTTTGACTTACTTTCGATGTTAGGAAGATTTGTACCTGCTGTTTCCTTTTCTGTATACACAGAAAATTTGCTATGGTGCTTTCCTCCGATGTCTTTTTCATGTCAAGAGAAGGTGAAGGCTTTCATTGTGCTTACATAGATTTTCTGGTAGCTTCAGTGGATTTCTGAAAGCCTTCAGTTAGCACAATGTATTTTATAACTTTATCTTATTCCGGTACAACCAGATTTTTCTGTCTCATGGAGCAAATCCTTTTTAGGGATAGCATCTGTGCGATATCACCCTTCCCAGAATAAAATTCTACCCTTTTCTCATATGTACATCCACCTGGGAAGTATATTGGTTTTAAATAAAAACAGCAAAGCAAGTTAATTCTGAACTACCTGTCCTCTGGAGCCATTGACTTGTGCAGTGAGTCATAAGAACTGCGTCATGACTCTGGCTCTTATAAGCATCCATGTCATTTACAGCCAGTGGGTCCTTCAGTACATATGTCAAATTGGATGACATCCCAACTTGTCCCCTTAAAACTGGTTCTGATATGTCTGTGCCAACTGAGGACAGAAGTGGTCAACCAAGAAGTATGCAACATGCTGGGTTTCGGAGGTCTGTTCCAATCATTCTATATTGCTGGCCTAGCCATAAATGTGTATCTGCATTTTGCACAACTGTTTGTGCCACTTTTTTACATGCAGTGCTAATGTACAACTTATAAGTCTGCTTCTGATTGTTTGTTGTGAAACTCTGTATGTTAGGTGCACATATGATCTTTTTGTATATTTGACCAGGTAACTGTTCAATATTTTGGGACCCGCATGTTTTAGCACTTGTCCCTCTTTATATAGGACAGTCCTTATTTTGACAATTGTGTCCTGTGGAAAAATACAAAAAATGGAAAATCTCCTGAGGTGTGAAGACAAAATGTCTTCTAGGTTTCCTATAACAGTTGCATAGAACAAATGTTTTGTATGTGAAATACCTCAGTATGATATGAACCAACAGAAACAGCTCACATTGTACAGGTGAGCTTATATTTTGACAACAAGGTGAAGTCCAGTCCTTTACACTGGTTGTGGGTATGGTTTATCCTGACATATGTCAACTTTATATGAAAATTTCCCATTTTGCACATCTGAAAAAGTGGTAACTCTGCTGCATTGCTGAGTCCCAAGATGTGCAGACAGAATGACCAAAAATCCAGACTTGCATATATTAAATCCAAGCCTGTCATTTCTCTGAATATTCCCTTTACACTGAGGTACAGTAGTCTCAGAGTTAGTGTATATATGAGTTTGAATGAGTTTGAGGGGCATGGGGGGCTTGTTCCCCACATTGGGAATTTGCAGTAAGGCTTTCTGCCCTACAAAAACAGGTTTAAAGAAGAGTGGTGTTCAATAATTGCTGTTTTCTTATATTTCCATTTTTTGGCAGATTCTGTTGGGGCAGTCTGGGCTGCCCACAATGGGTTCCTTTAGACCCATGAGAAGTACCGGTGGTCCATTTCCTCTGCAAGGATTCCCTGCTTGCTAGGTATAGGTCTCCCTTCTTCCCCAACTTATCTGAAGTAGCACATTGTCTATCAGCTAACCAGATCCTCATGTCCTTAGGCAAAGTGATAAGGGCTTGTTCACTCACCAAAACCTCTGCCAGCCCTTCAAACGTGGTGACCTGACATCCACTCACCCACCTATGAAAATAAGTGCTCATTTCAGCAACATATTCATACACACTTTCTTCTGCCTTGCGTCTATGCTCACAAAACTCTTTCCTATAAGTTTCAGATGTTAGCTTATAAAAGTCTAACAGACAATTCTTAACAGCAATATAATTTAAGAAATCGCTGTCTGACAGTTTGAAAAGTACATTTATAGCTTTACCATGGAGTAACGGGGTCAGGAACTGTACCCAGAGCGTTTGGTCAACATCATACTGTTTATGTACCCTCTCAAACATATGAATGAAACTATCAAAATTATCCCCCTCTGTAAACTACGGAAGAAATTTACTGACCTTTTGTGCTTCTGGGGTCCAGTTACTCTCTTCCCCGTTACCTCCATGAATCTGGTGAAGAGTCAGCATCTCCTTTTGTGCTACCTCTGTCTCTCCTTTTCCTCAGCTTCCAGGTGTAGCAGTTTCTCATTCTCCTCAGCCTGTAGACATCTCAGTCTTTCTGGTGCTTCTGTTTCCAAATGCCTGGCCTCCAACTCAAATCTCTTTAGCTCCAGATGGATTTTTAGGTCCTCTGCAGAAAGGTTGAACTGTTCATTCTCTGAGTGTTATACATCTCCACAGCCAGTCTGAGTGTCCTCCTGATTGCTGTTTTCTGATACAGCTGTGACCAAAGCTGCAATCATGTCTGCCTTAGTCAGGTTTCCATGCACCAGTCCCTTAGCCTGGCACATGTCAGCTTGCCTTACCCCTCTGATGACATGCTTGCCTGCTCTCCCTAACTAACTAAGCTAACAAAAGAAATAAAACAATTGTGATCTGAACTCTGAATATTCACTGTGTGGCTGATTTAGAGTACAAAAAAACCTTCAGTGATCACTGTACACAAGCTACAGGAATTCACTCTCCGCACCACTACAAGCCAATTGCCAACCAATTAATATGTGGTGTGGATATCCCACCACTGCCAACCAATTAATATGTGATGCCCGTGCAGTGGTTCAGTAATCAAGGAGCCTCAGTCCTCACCGCTAGCACCAGCGAGGGGCATCCACATTGGGGAGGATAACAAATACACCCACAGTAAAGTACAATTTCCCTTAAGAGCACACATAGATCACAGTCAGTGTGGGGATGGTTTTGCCCTTTCTCTCCAGATCCCCAGTAAGACTCCCCACTGGCACAGCTGTAAAGTGGGGTCCTTAGCCAAGGTCCCAAGCCAAGTCCTTCTAGTACTGTCTCTGCCCAACCATTGCTTCATGTCCCTGTCCAAGTAGCTGACACACACACACACGCACACACACACACACACACACACACACACACACTTTGAGATATGATTTATATACAATCACACAGACACTCCTGGGGAAGGCTGGCACAGGTTCACTAGCTGTGCCCCTTCTGTCCAGGCTATAAGGTAGTAATCACTGCCACCAGGACCCTTACTTATCAGCTACTAAAAAGGCCCTTACCAAAGGGTGTCCAATTATTACTGTGCAATATTATTATCCAATTAGTAAGTGTGATACAAACTTTTTAAGGGTTATTGGAGTGGCTTAGCCAGTATCACTATATACATGCAATGTACTCTAGAGCTTAAATTATCTCTACACAAAACAGCTACAGTTGAAAGGTTTAAAAAATATTTAATAATAAATAATAAGGAATACAAGACAATAATTCTTACTACATAGTGCTAGTCAAGAGTCCAGAGATCACAAGAAAATGCTTAAAATAATACAGTAGAATAGTTCTGCCATCAATACAGAAAGCAGCTCGACTAAACTTACTATTTTCTACCTGTTTCTTAAGAGAAACACTAAAGTCTAAGATGCTGTTTACATACAGACACAGCAAGGCAAGTGCTGGTGAGTGGTCAGTTCTGAAGACAAATGCAAAATGCTCTGATTCTCTCTCTCTGAGAAAGTCTTAAAAATAATACATCACTGCTGACTCATTTTAGATTACATCATTCTTCTCTGGTTCCCAGGCTAAGAGATACTCAGAATTTACATTTATTTTTGTAATGTGCACCTGCAGGAGGCAGCAATAAAAGACATTATATATGTAAAATCTAGTAATTAACTCTGGTCTCAAAACAATAGAAGGAATTTCTCAGTCCAGACATTATGTCTCTGACTTGAGATCAGTCATACAATCCTTGACTTATCAGCTTTCTTCCAGCAGAGTGCACTGTGGTTACATTTTTGAAGTTCAGCATTTAACACAGTTTTCTTTACATTTCAGAGGACAAGCCTGTGGACTATATTCATATTTACAATGACAGAGAATTATCTACAAAATTCTATCTAGCTAGGCTGGCAGCCTTCACATATCTTCACAAGTACCACTTGTTTTTATTTCTCTGTCTTTATTTATTTTATTTTACATTTGTTAACCAGGTTGGTGGACTGGTCCAAGAACACTTTTTAGCCATGACCTGACCCAAGAAGGCATGTGTCAGAAAATATACAATGAATAAATCTTTACAGACTGAAAACAGTACAGTGTGTTTAATATAATACTATTAGCATTACATAAAGATACTAACTGTAGTTAAATGAATAGTATTAGAGTCATAGCAGTAAAGTAGTTGGAGCAACATTATATGATAGTAGATTGCATTAGATATTAAGAGTAGTTTAAGTAAGGCACATTAGCTACATAGGGAGGGGCTGGTATAATGGTTAAGATTTTTTACCTCATATATACAAAGTACATTGTTTGATTCTGACTCATGACTAGGCTTATGATAGTCTGCAGATTGATAGCATAGTATGTACCTATGTATATAGTAATAAAATGTATTTTGTCAACATTGCCAAACAGTGTCATGATTACAGAGTATGCTCATCCAGTGTCTAAAGAATCTGTCTCATCAAACAATAATGAACTTAGGAATGCATCTTGTAAATCAGAGCTCTAAGAAGAAAGCTAGGATTCTGAGATTCACCCCTAATGCTACAAAGGGCAATTCTAATTTGCTATCAGTTTCTTGAGATTGATACCAAACTCTGTTGAGGCTTTGCTTTTATACCTGCCTTCAGTCCCCTTATTCCTTGGAGGCAACCTGTTCAATATGTTCAGCCTAATTACTGACAGATACAACTTCTTCATAATAGATGATTTTAGACACCAGTACTCTGTTAAAGCTTAATGCTTTTCTTTAACCACAAGAACATGCTTATTTAGTATGTGTTCCAGCCTGACCAAACATCACAATAGATTGTGACACCCTGCCATAATTCTCAACTGTCCAGATTTTTGACTCTTATATTTTGGTCTGTTCCTTTTAAAATTCGTGGTTTTCTGGAAAATCACTGGAATGATCTGAGGACTGAAGCCACAAAATAGTGATAAATATTTAAGTTTCAGACTTCAAGTCCTTCAAAAAATGCATGTTAACACAAACTCTGTTATTCTAGCAATGTTCCAAGTTTATAAGAGCAGCATCTAAAATATGTCCCTATTTTTAGGCCTTTATCCCCCCATTATGTCAGGCTTTGTCCAGATTTCTTGCACTAAGAGACTAAGAGGTTTGCACCCTGCTGGAATAAGTTATTAAAAATAAGCACCATAGAATTACCACCCTTTTGTTCTTGCTGCTGCAATAAATGTCCACTGTTCTTATCATCTATTGGCAGTCCAGTAAGAGTGAATTAAAGTACCACTAATGCACCATTACAATAATCAAGAGTCAGGTTGCTAGACTGGCTTTCATGCTTAAATGTGCAGGCACTGACTAGCCTGACATCCTTCAAAATAAGTGTTAGCAAAGTTCATCAGAATTTTATGTACTATATGTTGCATTTGGCTAAGAAACATGTTCAGCCAAACTAGCATGAATTACAGAAATGGCTTACACATGAGCGTAAGCAACTCATGCAGTTTATTACATCATAGTATCATAGGATTTACAAGACAAGTATGTCTTGATACCATCCATTTACACCTTGTCAGTATCACTTTCATGATGTAGTTCCTGCTCCTAGAGGGGCAAAATAAATCAGGCCTAGGATCAATTTGTAGATGCCCATCCACTCATCAAGGTTAGTTTTAAGGGATGTGAGGATGTCACTCTGTTTAATATATGATGGCAGTTTATTCCACAGATGAGGTTTCAAATAGAAGCTCCATGGAGTCATCTTAGAAAAGATCATTTTAATTTCGTACACAATACCTGCAAAAAAGACTATTAATGGCATACAGTGCAATTACTTAAGAAATATACAGTACACTAATAAAATTTTAGGAATGTCTGAAGAGAAGTAAATTCTTAATTGACAGAAATAATAAATCAAAACAAATTCTGCTTTTGACTAAAATTTGATTAGCAGTCTGGATAAAGTCCCTGTTGTCCTAGCATGATGAATTCAACATTGTTGTGTGCTTAACCCACCCCCACAATTTTCACATGCAGTTTGTGCCCCTGACCAATGGATTTTCCCATTCTACTTAAAACATTTTTAGAAAATAAATCAATAACCTTTTTTGCTAAAGCTACCTTAGCAAAAGTAAACAAGTCAAGTTATTTGTAATACTGGATCCAGGCTTACAGTAGATTAAATTACTAGGTCACCGATGTAGGTCTTTAATCGCTCCCTTGTTGTAAGTATATTTTTTTCATCATGGAAAGTGGTTATTGTTACCTCTTTCCTGAAAGTCCCTTAGCTTTATATCATTTTAGATCAATACTTATCTCGCTATTCTTGGTTTAGCTTTTTGAAATGATTGTATCTTAGTAAACATGGCCCTTTAACAGATATGCAGCATGGATTCATGTGGGTGAGGGGGATTCTCCAGTCCTGAAATTCTGGTGGGTGCCATACATAATAATTTGGATGAAGGACTACTTACCCATGCTATCTTTCTTGACCTAATAAACATATTTCATAAAATTAACCACCCCTGCCTCCAACAGCACAGAATAATAAACACTACCCGAGCAAAAGTTTTGTTGCAGGCCCCCTCCCATGGTTCATGGATTATGATTGTAGCAGATGACTGGGGGATTTTGCTGGTGGTAGCTTATTACTCTACTAGAGTACCTTTGGACATGTTACTCAAGGATCAGTCCTTGGGCTGCTATTATATTCAGTTTGTATCAGTGCCCTACTAAGTGTCAAAGATGACATCAAAGCTTTGCCTTTCTCTGTGGTGCACTGGGATGGTGTCCTGACTAAGATCTAGGTAATAAGGGCTCAGTTAAAAGCCTTGGCTGTGGAGAAGCTAGGCAAGGGGGGGTGAAGAGGAATGACCCACTCAACTCTCCTGGGGTGAAATAAGTTGCATGCACTTGGGGACACACTGGGTAGGTGTAATTTCCCTGATGGAGACCTAAGGAGCCACTGCATGTGCTTCTGTGCTGGAGCAGATTTGCAACAGGCAAATGACTTTTGCAGAAGCAAGGGATGTTCTTCATGACCAGCCTATTCCATGTCCCATTCCCTTGCACTAAGCCAAGTGAGCAGGGATGCTAGGGCTGACCAGAAGAACACAACCAATCTCTGATGGATGCTTTAATGATGACACCTCCTGGTTGACCTTCACCTTTGTGATAGGGAACAAATGGAACAGATGGCCAGGAGAGGCTAATGATCAGCAAGCACTGGTAACAAAGTGAGCAAAAAGAAAAAAAAAGGATGACAGATGACATTAACGCTTTAATGTGTCCTAGCAAAATCCATTTGATATGCTACTAGATCCTACATGGACATTCAAACTTAAGTCCCAAGATGGCCACCTGTCCAATTTATGAGAATACCTTTCCAACATGAAGCTTATCATCAACACCCACAAAAATATATGTATGCACTTTTATACTTCAGAAGTACTGGACACTATGCTAGAGACCAGAACTATTAGTACTGTGATGGCTCCAACCTTGAAAAAGTAGATTAGTGTAAATGCCTTGGAATCTAGTTGGTTCTCTCTCTACCTCTGCTTCAAATGCCATATAGATTTCACCTCTGACTGAATCATCAAACAACATCAGTTACATCTAAAATTGCCAATGTTTTTCTTTGGTGAAGCCCCATTTATAAAAGATATTCCTGTACCACAGCTTAAATATGGTCTTTCACAGGCAGCTTAAAATGACTGCAAACTACTAGTTAGACTTGTAGTTTTAAGCCATTTAGCCAAATCAGTCTTTCTTCTATATGACTGTTGGAATGAGGGAATTCCCATTTCCCCCCTCTGGGGTACATTGGCCTGATAGTTGATTATGTTAATGGCAGGACTGCAGAGGGCACAGTCCCCTCCATAGGTAGTGTGGGGAGCTTTGTCCTTAGAGGAAGCAACCTTTTTTTTTCAACTTTCACTGAATGCAGTTTCTTACTATCAAAACTGCACCCACATGAGATGGTTTCTGCCAATCACACTAGATTCAGTTTTCCTAGCAGCAAACATCTCCACCATCGACCTTACAGCATAACAGACTTTCAGAAACAAATTCTTTAGGATCTGAGGTGATCTTCTTCATTCTCAACTGCAGGACTTAGCTGTAGGCTCAAGTCAGCATGGCACTGGGATTTTTCTAGACTTCCAACTTGTCTCTCTAAATCCCATAATGCTGTGTGTCATGGCAATCCCAGATCTCCAGTGTGTTTTCTTGGCTAAAACCGCATTTTTGCTTATTCCTCTAACATTTTCTTTAAGTGTTTGATGAATAAATGAAACATGTGAAACAGTGTGAGCACTGGTTTCAAGGTCAAAGCTTTCTGATTTTTTATTGTAAGTTGCCCCCCCCCCCCCGAGATATTGTTATTCTCTGTCTTTTGTTTCCATCTCCTCTTCATTTGTATCTGAGTTAGCTTTAAAAAATGTAGGAACTTGTTTACTGCTCTTTTTTATTTGGGAGTATAAGGACTGAGTAAACTTTTTTGTGCTTATTGTATTGGTTGCTGTTTTAGGTGTTCTACCTTAAGAAGCGTTGTGTCATGGAGAAGCATTCTGGTTTCATACTCTTTTCCTTTTCTCAACATTCCAATACTTCAAAAAATGGTGGGGAGAATAAAGGTGTTGAGCCTGTTTTGAAAATGAGCCATCTAAAAGGTCACACCAGATGAGAGAGGTCTGACTTTTATTCTAGATTTCTTTTGGTACCACACAAAATAAAGGGCCTTGGGTCCATGCTCAGTTTAAGCAGTTTAATTCATTTCATTCTCAAAACTATGTTCCAGGTGGTCTCTGTGCAGTTGACTCTTTATTGGATCTGCTTGTCCAACCTCTAAGACACATAACTGTATATCAATATAGCTAAGGAGCTGAGGATGTTACTATGCTCCCATATAAGAGCTATGCACTATCAATTTAGTGTCTGCTCTCATCTCAGCCTCCATGGTGTTCACCAAATACATGGCTCTGGTAGTGGCATATCAAGGATTTTAGGGAACCTAGATATTTTCCTAAGTAGTTGAGTATCTCCTAGCTTACCCCTACTGTTGAGAAACTACCAGAAGAATCTTTACCATGCCTATTCTATTTCTCAGGCATCACAATGAACACTGCAGAGCTATAAATGGAGTTATCACAGACCACAGTCTTTAAAGGGTGTTGTATAGATACTATCTTGCCAAGTGAGTATCTCTCAAGAAGGGATTCTCCTGCTGCAGTAGGTGGATTCTCTTCTCATATCATCAGATAATATTCCAGAGAGTCTTTGATTTACCTATTCCCACATTTATCCAGAAATGACTCTGTACAAGGCCACAAATAATTCCAAATAACCCTGTTTTAACATCAACAGTCCTGGTTTCTCTAGTTGATGCCTCATCTTCTGGACAGACAGCTATTTCTGAAGGCATCCAGAATCCTTCTTTCTCACCCATCCAGCAAGCTGCACCCAAACATTTTATTCATCCACCCATCTGACTGCATTATTTTTCCAGTTTTTGGACAAACTGGTAACTCCACAGGAAAAGTCAAACTGTACAAAAAAAAAAAAACATAGGACAAAAACGATACTTGAGCTTCAAAAAACATTTTACTCCAATAAAAAGAAGTTGAGCACGTTTGTTCCAGTTTCTAAGGAACTTCTTCAGAACCGTTTGAATCATTAAAAACTCTGAAATTTAAATACAGTCTTAAAACCATGTGGCAGACATTAACCAATACCATCACAACTTCAATTCCATCTTTAAAAACTTTTATGCATTATAAGATTTAGTTTTAAAACAGGATTTATAGATACCGAGTTGTTTAAACCAGGACAACTTGTTGCATTACTTCTAATATTTTGGAGATTACCACTGACTTTGTTTGTTTTTTATCAGTTTCAATGATGGTTAGATATGCTATTTATACCAAGGTGGTTTATACATTTGCTTCTGCACAAAAATGCTTAACTATAACGATTTATGAAGAAGTGTGGTTTTGTTTTACAGTCTGGGTCTCCTCAAGAGGTTTAGACTCTTTTGTTGCTTTCATCTCCAGTGTACTCATTTTTCTACAGTATTGAACTTTACTTTTGCAAAAGTATATCTCTGGGCCATATCATATTTTCATCAGGATTACAATCTTCTTCATTTGTTTCTCTTAAAGTCTGTACAACTTTTTTCAAGGGTGTCTTTTAGCTTAGACCTCCTATTAAGGACCATTTTACACCTTGGGTTCTGAATTTTGTTTTTGGAAACCTGTTTCTCATTTCCTTTGAGGCTGCAAGTAAAACAAAGGTTAAATATTTCACACAGCAAATTGTCTTTCTAGTGCTTTAACTTTAGCAAAGATAATCTCTGAGACCAAGTTTTATCCTAGATCCAACATCCTTGGTGCTCCCTAAAGATAGAGTGTCTCTGCAAACTAATTACACATTTATGCACAACGTTGTCACTGAAGACAATCTAAACCCAAAGTATCGATTTGCTTATATTCTTTATAAAGTTCTCAGTCAGGGGCGAGACTATATTTTGCATACCTTGGATGTTCTGATGCAGACAGGCCTTTATTCAGACAGAAATGAAGCAACAACAAATACTTCCCAGTTGTTTGTTTCTTATATCTCTGGTAAACTAGGGTCTGACAGTTCCAGAATAATCTTACCTAGGTGGTCTTCTGAATGTATACAATTCTGGTATGATAGGTATAATACATATTTAAACCTACACCACATTCCATCAAAAAGGTGTCCTTTTCTCATGCTTTAAGAATGTGTCATTAAATGAAATTTGTACAGCTGCACCATAGGCTTTTCTGCATTCTTTCGCATGATACTATAAGCTGAATGCAATCTCCAGGCATAGGTATGCCTTCAGGATGCCTTTTTATGTGAGATCTTTTTGTGATGTCCTCCAGAAGGACCAGCTAGGTGCTCTTTTCTGCAGTTGAAGTACATAGACATTATCAGCTTAAACATGAAAGTTATTATTTACCATAATAATAGATCTAGGTGATCTGTGTCCATTTTCTTCAACATATTTAACATATTCACCCACATGTAAATGGTCATATTCAGATTAACGAGGCACTAATTACACTGTTTTCAGTTGTCTTACTGACATTGATGTCACCGAATGAGAAGCTTGATAATGGCCTATTTAAATCTCTTACTTCATTAAGTGCATTTATTTATTCAACTTTGGTAACAAAATAATGCATTCATCACAAAATACTTAACCTGAGGGAAACAAAGGCAGATTTACTTATTTTTTATTGTCTGGAGGGTGCACCTGTTTGCCAGTTTCTACAAAATTCTGCTCATTTGAAACATTGCAGTTAGACGAGAGGGTTGGATGAGAAGTTAGTGTATTAACATTATTGTTATTATTATTATTATTATTATTATTATTATTATTATTATTATTATAGTCCTATTGTAGCAAATGTTAGGGATAATTGCTGTGTTTTGTTGCTTACATAGCAGGTAGATTTTGTGGAGTTCATTTGTTGAAGCAATGCACTATATAGAAAAAATTGTTCTTTACACAACTTTATTCTACTTCAAAGCTGGATATTACATGTGTTTAACATTTTTATGTCTGGTGATTTGTTATTTAAGATGTGATGAATTATAACTATCATCTTTAGTGCTGTGTGGCAGATAATTAGGAATTATATATTTAGAAAACTTTTTATAGTAATGTTTTTTAGATTATGTAGTGTAATACACTTTAGTGTAGTTTCGTTTGTGTAGGTTACCAGTTTTTCTGCACTTTGTGTGAGCAGTTATTTCATTATGTCTGTTGGTATTTCCTCAGATATTCAGTATTTTTTTAGATGTGTTTGGTGTTGTCAGAGTGGCTAAATTCTTTTGGACACGTGGGATTTGTCTTAGTCTTTGTGGTCATTTAACAGTCATGTTATGTAACTGTTAGGTACATATTTGTATATTTGTGTACGTAGCTAAAATTCTGTGATTTTGTGTGTGTGTGTGTGTGTGTGTGTGTGTGTGTGTATGTGTGTGTGTGTGTGTGTGTGTGTGTGTGTGTGTGTGCATATGTATATATCTACACACGCATATATGCATGCATGTGTACATATCTGTGTGTATCCGTAGGGTTCTGTTTTTGTTTTTTTGATTTAGTAGTTGTCTTGTACATGTTGGGGCAGGAATGTTAGTGTCTAGCTGTAGTTTCCTGATAATAATATTAGTAACTGCATTTCACAGTGGGACAAGCAGAGGCATACGCCAAAACAACTGATATAATCTAGTTCCCTTAAACAGGTCTACAACACTTACATAAGTAAGGTTTCCATTACAGATATATATGGACTGTTCTAGGCTTTTGTGGAAAGGAGTACAGTATCATTCTTGACACAGCACTCACCTTCCACCCTATGCACCATAACATGTACTGAAAAAGGATAATTACTATCTTTTGTTTTGCCTTTTCTATTCCCAGCTATCCATCCAATATGCAACATATTCTAATGTGGTTTGTGAGGAGTGATTTTGGCTATTTCTCAAAGAAGGATCACTCCATAGATTTTACGGATCTATATTACAGTCTCGCATGGACTAAATAGCGAAAGCTATTTTGTCGAACCAATACTGTCGAAATGGCAAAATAGCGAAGTCTCGAAACATCAAATTTTTTCCCAGGGAAAAAATTTGGTGGGCCATCTTCAGGGCATTGCCATTTCCTTCACTATGGTGCAATCTCAGAGTTGGCATATTTAAGTAGGGGTGTGTGGGTGGTGAAGCCCCCCACTTCACTTTGTGTTTAAGTTTTTTTGCGGAGCAGCAAATTTTTTCCCTGGGAAAAAATGTGCTGTTCCGTATGTTCGATATTTTGTGCTTTAGACCTTATTGGTACGATGAAAGAGCATTCACTCTGTTGATTTACGATAAGGTAATATAGACGTGATTTTATGCATGCTTGGGGGCATGGTTTCATTATTGATGGGTGTTACTGTAAAAGAGGTAAATAACAGATCATTGAATATTCATAAATTGCACTAAAGTTTTGATGGGGTGTATCTTGGGCGGCGCTTGCTACTGCTCATCTGGTGAGCCAGTACACTACAACATTGCTGATCCAAGTTACTCTTAAATAGGGATAGGGAGCTTCACATGGATAGGGAGCCTGTTCCAGAGAAAGGAAATTGTCTGAGAACTACGCGCTCGAGAGACTTGAACCTCAGCACTGAAATAAATAGGACATGCTGGAGGGACAGATTCATAACCCAGAGGCTCCCTTCACTCTGGAATAAAATCCCAGTCCAGGTTAGGCAGAGTCCCTCATTGACTTTCTTCAAGAGGAATATTGATGAGTGGATGGGAGATCATAGGTTTACCCCGGGTATCACTTCTGTGTCACTGTTAGACAGAGGCACAGTATACTAACCTCGAAAAAGGGCATAGCAAAATTTATTTAAAATGGGTGGCGAAAACCAAACACACTCTGGCTAGGCTTATAAATGCCCTAGGGCAGATAGCCTAGTATGAACCTATGAACCAAGGAAGTGAGACCTGGAGGAGCATTGTTAAGGGCCTATATGTCCTTGATGGCAACCATCAGTAGGTGTTACTTGCTGAAAAGTGGCATCTTTGCTCTGAAGGTTGAGGGGAAGCACAGGGGAGATCTGGGAAAATCTCAGTGCAAAGCCTACTTAAGCCTGCAGCTGCATTCTTCAATTGAAGATGATAAACACAGATCACACATTTCTATCATAGTAAGTGCATAACTCTTATTTCATGCTTTTATCCAGGACAAAAGACCACTGCCTAATAGTCAAGAGCTTCAGGACTCCCATGTCAGTGAATGTACAGACTTTTTCCCCTTCATCCTCTCTTGATATAGGCTAAGTTGGAATACATGACAAGTCACTATGGCAGTAGATACCACAAGGGCTGAGCCTGACAAACTAATGGTACCTGATATGTTAAGCTGCACCCTGGGAATTGTATGCAGTCCCATGCAGACAGACATGGGTAAGAGTACAAAGCCTGAGGTGGGTAAGAGGGCACATTTACAAGGAAGAACATTTACAGGTTTGGATAGGTGAAAGAATGAGATGGGTGCTTCAAACTGAAATTCAGAAATAAAATAATACAAAAAAAAAACGTCAGGGAAAGGAAAGTAAATATGGGAACAGCTGCAAAGAGTGGAAAATATGAAGAAAAACAGGACAGAAGGTAATACAGAACAAGGTCTGAAAAAGGAAATCAGGAATGGAAATGAAAATGAAAATAACCTAACGGTGTAAATATAAGGCTAAGTAAAGTATAATCTCCAGTAGCTAGCAATAGGATGGGAAGACTGTACTTTCTAAAGTTACAGATGATAGGACTGAATAAGTATCAGCAAAGGAAGAATAAAGAACAGAAGCTGAAACCAAAAAAATAAAGGCAGTGAAAAAAAAGCTAAAATGGGAAAAAGATGAAACACAGGAGTTACGTGAAGAATTTTTTAGAAATATTTTTTGGCCCCATGTAGCGGACCATACCTCTCAGTTGCACCATACCTCTCAATTGTCCAGAATTTCAGAGTGTCCAGATATTTGTCTCATGTTTTTCATATATTCCGCATTATATATGTGGTTTTCTGGCAAGTCATTGAGAACTAAAGTCAATAAATAATGACAGACATTTGAGTTTCAGACTCCACATCCTTCTAAAAATAAATGTTAATGAAAAGCATTTTATTCACAATTGAATAGGTTCCCTGCAGCCCCACATTTGCCTTGAAGTCACTAGCCACCTATGCCAGCACAGTATGACCCCCTGCATTACATTCATGACAAATCATTATTTTTATTTCAATTACATTAAAAACTGATAAATTACTTAAAGGTGATAAATGTGTGAAATATAACAACAGAACTATAAATCAGATTTCTATAAAAGAGAAAGAAAAAAGAAAGAAAAGAAATGTAATTTGTCTTAACATTTAGTCACTCGGTTTAGTTTGGGACTTCATGAGAGCATTCATATATTAAACATCATCCATTTTGAAGCACCATCTCTTTTGCAGAAAAAAATACGTCTGGTTTGATGAGTGTTTTTTCAGCCATACCAATTTTCTTATTTTATCAAACTGTTTCCTTTTTTACAGTATCAAGTGGAATGGAATGTCCCTGAGTATTTCAGTAGCATGACTATTGAACTGAAAGCTGGTTTACTTATTTTTGAATTCTATTTTATTTTCTCTACACAAGCTTTAAGTGCCCTGTTAATGCACCAAGTATAGTCAGAAGTGGTTTATCTCTTAATTTCTATGATATTAAGGACTTGTATATTTATGGAAAAATGTTAGGTTTCAAGAGCTATTTTTGTGTAACACTTAGAATCCACTATTTGGTGTTAGCCTTCAGCATGGTTAAATCTGTTTGACTTACTTTCGATGTTAGGAAGATTTGTACCTGCTGTTTCCTTTTCTGTATACACAGAAAATTTGCTATGGTGCTTTCCTCCGATGTCTTTTTCATGTCAAGAGAAGGTGAAGGCTTTCATTGTGCTTACGTAGATTTTCTGGTAGCTTCAGTGGATTTCTGAAAGCCTTCAGTTAGCACAATGTATTTTATAACTTTATCTTATTCCGGTACAACCAGATTTTTCTGTCTCATGGAGCAAATCCTTTTTAGGGATAGCATCTGTGCGATATCACCCTTCCCAGAATAAAATTCTACCCTTTTCTCATATGTACATCCACCTGGGAAGTATATTGGTTTTAAATAAAAACAGCAAAGCAAGTTAATTCTGAACTACCTGTCCTCTGGAGCCATTGACTTGTGCAGTGAGTCATAAGAACTGCGTCATGACTCTGGCTCTTATAAGCATCCATGTCATTTACAGCCAGTGGGTCCTTCAGTACATATGTCAAATTGGATGACATCCCAACTTGTCCCCTTAAAACTGGTTCTGATATGTCTGTGCCAACTGAGGACAGAAGTGGTCAACCAAGAAGTATGCAACATGCTGGGTTTCGGAGGTCTGTTCCAATCATTCTATATTGCTGACCTAGCCATAAATGTGTATCTGCATTTTGCACAACTGTTTGTGCCACTTTTTTACATGCAGTGCTAATGTACAGCTTATAAGTCTGCTTCTGACTGTTTGTTGTGAAACTCTGTATGTTAGGTGCACATATGATCTTTTTGTATATTTGACCAGGTAACTGTTCAATATTTTGGGACCCGCATGTTTTAGCACTTGTCCCTCTTTATATAGGACAGTCCTTATTTTGACAATTGTGTCCTGTGGAAAAATACAAAAAATGGAAAATCTCCTGAGGTGTGAAGACAAAATGTCTTCTAGGTTTCCTATAACAGTTGCATAGAACAAATGTTTTGTATGTGAAATACCTCAGTATGATATGAACCAACAGAAACAGCTCACATTGTACAGGTGAGCTTATATTTTGACAACAAGGTGAAGTCCAGTCCTTTACACTGGTTGTGGGCATGGTTTATCCTGACATATGTCAACTTTATATGAAAATTTCCCATTTTGCACATCTGAAAAAGTGGTAACTCTGCTGCATTGCTGAGTCCCAAGATGTGCAGACAGAATGACCAAAAATCCAGACTTGCATATATTAAATCCAAGCCTGTCATTTCTCTGAATATTCCCTTTACACTGAGGTACAGTAGTCTCAGAGTTAGTGTATATATGAGTTTGAATGAGTTTGAGGGGCATGGGGGGCTTGTTCCCCACATTGGGAATTTGCAGTAAGGCTTTCTGCCCTACAAAAACAGGTTTAAAGAAGAGTGGTGTTCAATAATTGCTGTTTTCTTATATTTCCATTTTTTGGCAGATTCTGTTGGGGCAGTCTGGGCTGCCCACAATGGGTTCCTTTAGACCCATGAGAAGTACCGGTGGTCCCTTTCCTCTGCAAGGATGCCCTGCTTGCTAGGTATAGGTCTCCCTTCTTCCCCAACTTATCTGAAGTAGCACATTGTCTATCAGCTAACCAGATCCTCATGTCCTTAGGCAAAGTGATAAGGGCTTGTTCACTCACCAAAACCTCTGCCAGCCCTTCAAACGTGGTGACCTGACATCCACTCACCCACCTATGAAAATAAGTGCTCATTTCAGCAACATATTCATACACACTTTCTTCTGCCTTGCGTCTATGCTCACAAAACTCTTTCCTATAAGTTTCAGGTGTTAGCTTATAAAAGTCTAACAGACAATTCTTAACAGCAATATAATTTAAGAAATCGCTGTCTGACAGTTTGAAAAGTACATTTATAGCTTTACCATGGAGTAACGGGGTCAGGAACAGTACCCAGAGCGTTTGGTCAACATCATACTGTTTATGTACCCTCTCAAACATATGAATGAAACTATCAAAATTATCCCCCCTCTGTAAACTACGGAAGAAATTTACTGGCCTTTTGTGCTTCTGGGGTCCAGTTACTCTCTTCCCCGTTACCTCCATGAATCTGGTGAAGAGTCAGCATCTCCTTTTGTGCTACCTCTGTCTCTCCTTTTCCTCAGCTACCAGGTGTAGCAGTTTCTCATTCTCCTCAGCCTGTAGACATCTCAGTCTTTCTGGTGCTTCTGTTTCCAAATGCCTGGCCTCCAACTCAAATCTCTTTAGCTCCAGATGGATTTTTAGGTCCTCTGCAGAAAGGTTGAGCTGTTCATTCTCTGAGTGTTATACATCTCCACAGCCAGTCTGAGTGTCCTCCTGATCGCTGTTTTCTGATACAGCTATGACCAAAGCTGCAATCATGTCTGCCTTAGTCAGGTTTCCATGCACCAGTCCCTTAGCCTGGCACATGTCAGCTTGCCTTACCCCTCTGATGACATGCTTGCCTGCTCTCCCTAACTAACTAAGCTAACAAAAGAAATAAAACAATTGTGATCTGAACTCTGAATATTCACTGTGTGGCTGATTTAGAGTACAAAAAAACCTTCAGTGATCACTGTACACAAGCTACAGGAATTCACTCTCCGCACCACTACAAGCCAATTGCCAACCAATTAATATGTGGTGTGGATATCCCACCACTGCCAACCAATTAATATGTGATGCCCGTGCAGTGGTTCAGTAATCAAGGAGCCTCAGTCCTCACCACTAGCACCAGCGAGGGGCGTCCACATTGGGGAGGATAACAAATACACCCACAGTAAAGTACAATTTCCCTTAAGAGCACACATAGATCACAGTCAGTGTGGGGATGGTTTTGCCCTTTCTCTCCAGATCCCCAGTAAGACTCCCCACTGGCACAGCTGTAAAGTGGGGTCCTTAGCCAAGGTCCCAAGCCAAGTCCTTCTAGTACTGTCTCTGCCCAACCATTGCTTCATGTCCCTGTCCAAGTAGCTGACACACACACACACACACACACACACACACACACACACACACACACACACACACACTTTGAGATATGATTTATATACAATCACACAGACACTCCTGGGGAAGGCTGGCACATGTTCACTAGCTGTGCCCCTTCTGTCCAGGCTATAAGGTAGTAATCACTGCCACCAGGACCCTTACTTATCAGCTACTAAAAAGGCCCTTACCAAAGGGTGTCCAATTATTACTGTGCAATATTATTATCCAATTAGTAAGTGTGACACAAACTTTTTAAGGGTTATTGGAGTGGCTTAGCCAGTATCACTATATACATGCAATGTACTCTAGAGCTTAAATTATCTCTACACAAAACAGCTACAGTTGAAAGGTTTAAAAAATATTTAATAATAAATAATAAGGAATACAAGACAATAATTCTTACTACATAGTGCTAGTCAAGAGTCCAGAGATCACAAGAAAATGCTTAAAATAATACAGTAGAATAGTTTGAAAACACAGCTTAATCCAGTAATGGTACAAATCAGGCAAATGCGATTAGCGCTTTCTTTCACTTTATTTAAAATGTGAACTTCTTCAGAAACATGTGCCCTCCCCTGCACAAGTCATTTAAATCCTATAAAACAGGATATGATGTCACAAAATGGTCCTTAAATATTAAATATTTACAAACATGAATATAAAATTTTGACTAAATACATATGAAAAGAACTGTGAACATATATGAAAAAACATATATATATTTTTATAAAACTGGTCCATTGTGTATAAACTGCATAGTGCCTTCATTCAAATGCTTTTTAGTATAAATTACAGGTGATGAATCCAACCGTATGACAACATTCTAAAAATGAATATTAGGATCTTTAATTCTTTAGATGTTGACTGAAATATGTATCCTAGCTAGATGTAATCACAAAGGTATAGACATTTAGGATAATAGTACTAAATGAAATTAATTGCAACAAAAAACATTAAACATTGTGTTAAGTTATATTTTAAGTGTAGCTAACAATGTTATTTGTATAGCAAAAAACATTTAATGTTTATTACCTCATTGAGGCCTGGATACTGATCTGCCCCTAACGTTAGTTGCCATATGGTCTCCTTTTGCTCTAATTTGTTGTTGATATCCCCCATAAACGTCACTTTTTCTATATGATCTAGAACAAAAAATTCGAACTTTTTAAATTCACTACAAACTAGAGAATGCCTTGCAAGAGCATTGTTTTTGTCCCTGTTCTTAATAGCTAAAGTGTGTTCGTAGATTCTCCGCTTTAGAACTCTAACGGTTTTACCCACGTAATAACATTCACATGATGCACAACAGGCCAAATAGACCACACATTCACTATTACAGTTAAAATATTTCTTGGCCCAAAAGGTTCTTTTATATGTTTCAGTGTAACAAAAGAACTGTTACAAAGGAATCTACATTGTCTACAATTAGTGCATGCAAATGTACCTTTTTTAATTAAATCTCTGGACCTGACCACAGAAGTGTTACTAGTGCGTTCTAACACTCTCTTAATATTGTTCACTGTTTTGTAAGTAAATAGAGGTTTGGTTCCTACACAACTGACTAATTCCTTATTGCCTAAAATAATTCTCCAATTCCTTTCTACAGTGTTTCTGATTTCTTTTAGTTCATTGACTATGGGAAGTGGAATGCAGTATGAAACCCAGTTACCTCAGACCTGTTGATAAACTCATTTCTTTGTTGGACTACTCTTGGTGCTTCCACTAAAATGTCTGCAGCTATTAATAAAGGTTTTGCTACTCCCTGTCTTAATATGTTGACTTCCTTTTCCAATTTTTTTATCCAATTAGAATTGTAACCTCTCACTACAAACATCTGTCTCAAATGTACTAGTTCTTCTTGGAATACTATGTCATTTGTAGTGAGCCTACTGAGTCTGATCATTTGTCCCTTCACTACGCTCTTTTTCATATGCTGTGGATGTAAACTAGCCTTGTGAAGGTATTGGTTAGTGAAGCAAGATTTTCTATAAATACTACTTGTTATAGTACCATTGTTGTCATTAATTCCGAGTTCTACATCCAAAAAATGTATTTTCCTACCAAATTCTCCCAGTTTAAAAAATAGGAAGCTAGTGGTGGTGTTGAGATCAAATAGCATACTCTCAAATTCATGTTGTCCACCTTTCCATAGAAAAAACAAATCGTCGATGTACCTATAGTACACCAAGACCTTTCCAAAACTTGAATGAACCTTTAAAAATTGTTGTTCCCATCTGGACATCACTATATTAGCAAAAGCTGGGGCCACCCTGGCCCCCATTGCAACTCCAGATGTCTGTTTATATAGTACATTGTTAAATTTAAAAAAATTATTTTCAAGTACTATTTCCATAAGGGTACACAATGTGTTCACCCTATGGCCACTCATGTCTGTGTGGTCAGTGAGATATTCTCTCATGTATTCTATTCCCTCAATTTGGTCTATGGAGGTGTAAAGACTTCTCACGTCTAATGTGGCAAAATTTACATCTTCATCTACTGTTCCAGTCTTCCCCAGTATCTCCAAAAGCTGCCAAGTAGAATAGTTCTGCCATCAATACAGAAAGCAGCTCGACTAAACTTACTATTTTCTACCTGTTTCTTAAGAGAAACACTAAAGTCTAAGATGCTGTTTACATACAGACACAGCAAGGCAAGTGCTGGTGAGTGGTCAGTTCTGAAGACAAATGCAAAATGCTCTGATTCTCTCTCTCTGAGAAAGTCTTAAAAATAATACATCACTGCTGACTCATTTTAGATTACATCATTCTTCTCTGGTTCCCAGGCTAAGAGATACTCAGAATTTACGTTTATTTTTGTAATGTGCACCTGCAGGAGGCAGCAATAAAAGACATTATATATGTAAAATCTAGTAATTAACTCTGGTCTCAAAACAATAGAAGGAATTTCTCAGTCCAGACATTATGTCTCTGACTTGAGATCAGTCATACAATCCTTGACTTATCAGCTTTCTTCCAGCAGAGTGCACTGTGGTTACATTTTTGAAGTTCAACATTTAACACAGTTTTCTTTACATTTTAAGAGGACAAGCCTGTGGACTATATTCATATTTACAATGACAGATAATTATCTACAAAATTCTATCTAGCTAGGCTGGCAGCCTTCACATATCTTCACAAGTACCACTTGTTTTTATTTCTCTGTCTTTATTTATTTTATTTTACATTTGTTAACCAGGTTGGTGGACTGGTCCAAGAACACTTTTTAGCCATGACCTGACCCAAGAAGGCATGTGTCAGAAAATATACAATGAATAAATCTTTACAGACTGAAAACAGTACAGTGTGTTTAATATAATACTATTAGCATTACATAAAGATACTAACAGTAGTTAAATGAATAGTATTAGAGTTATAGCAGTAAAGTAGTTGGAGCAACATTATATGATAGTAGATTGCATTAGATATTAAGAGTAGTTTAAGTAAGGCACATTAGCTACATAGGGAGGGGCTGGTATAATGGTTAAGATTTTTTACCTCATATATACAAAGTACATTGTTTGATTCTGACTCATGACTAGGCTTATGATAGTCTGCAGATTGATAGCATAGTATGTACCTATGTATATAGTAATAAAATGTATTTTGTCAACATTGCCAAACAGTGTCATGATTACAGAGTATGCTCATCCAGTGTCTAAAGAATCTGTCTCATCAAACAATAATGAACTTAGGAATGCATCTTGTAAATCAGAGCTCTAAGAAGAAAGCTAGGATTCTGAGATTCACCCCTAATGCTACAAAGGGCAATTCTAATTTGCTATCAGTTTCTTGAGATTGATACCAAACTCTGTTGAGGCTTTGCTTTTATACCTGCCTTCAGTCCCCTTATTCCTTGGAGGCAACCTGTTCAATATGTTCAGCCTAATTACTGACAGATACAACTTCTTCATAATAGATGATTTTAGACACCAGTACTCTGTTAAAGCTTAATGCTTTTCTTTAACCACAAGAACATGCTTATTTAGTATGTGTTCCAGCCTGACCAAACATCACAATAGATTGTGACACCCTGCCATAATTCTCAACTGTCCAGATTTTTGACTCTTATATTTTGGTCTGTTCCTTTTAAAATTCGTGGTTTTCTGGAAAATCACTGGAATGATCTGAGGACTGAAGCCACAAAATAGTGATAAACATTTAAGTTTCAGACTTCAAGTCCTTCAAAAAATGCATGTTAACACAAACTCTGTTATTCTAGCAATGTTCCAAGTTTATAAGAGCAGCATCTAAAATATGTCCCTATTTTTAGGCCTTTATCCCCCCATTATGTCAGGCTTTGTCCAGATTTCTTGCACTAAGAGACTAAGAGGTTTGCACCCTGCTGGAATAAGTTATTAAAAATAAGCACCATAGAATTACCACCCTTTTGTTCTTGCTGCTGCAATAAATGTCCACTGTTCTTATCATCTATTGGCAGTCCAGGAAGAGTGAATTAAAGTACCACTAATGCACCATTACAATAATCAAGAGTCAGGTTGCTAGACTGGCTTTCATGCTTAAATGTGCAGGCACTGACTAGCCTGACATCCTTCAGAATAAGTGTTAGCAAAGTTCATCAGAATTTTATGTACTATATGTTGCATTTGGCTAAGAAACATGTTCAGCCAAACTAGCATGAATTACAGAAATGGCTTACACATGAGCGTAAGCAACTCATGCAGTTTATTACATCATAGTATCATAGGATTTACAAGACAAGTATGTCTTGATACCATCCATTTACACCTTGTCAGTATCACTTTCATGATGTAGTTCCTGCTCCTAGAGGGGCAAAATAAATCAGGCCTAGGATCAATTTGTAGATGCCCATCCACTCATCAAGGTTAGTTTTAAGGGATGTGAGGATGTCACTCTGTTTAATATATGATGGCAGTTTATTCCACAGATGAGGTTTCAAATAGAAGCTCCATGGAGTCATCTTAGAAAAAGATCATTTTAATTTCGTACACAATACCTGCAAAAAAGACTATTAATGGCATACAGTGCAATTACTTAAGAAATATACAGTACACTAATAAAATTTTAGGAATGTCTGAAGAGAAGTAAATTCTTAATTGACAGAAATAATAAATCAAAACAAATTCTGCTTTTGACTAAAATTTGATTAGCAGTCTGGATAAAGTCCCTGTTGTCCTAGCATGATGAATTCAACATTGTTGTGTGCTTAACCCACCCCCACAATTTTCACATGCAGTTTGTGCCCCTGACCAATGGATTTTCCCATTCTACTTAAAACATTTTTAGAAAATAAATCAATAACCTTTTTTGCTAAAGCTACCTTAGCAAAAGTAAACAAGTCAAGTTATTTGTAATACTGGATCCAGGCTTACAGTAGATTAAATTACTAGGTCACCGATGTAGGTCTTTAATCGCTCCCTTGTTGTAAGTATATTTTTTTCATCATGGAAAGTGGTTATTGTTACCTCTTTCCTGAAAGTCCCTTAGCTTTATATCATTTTAGATCAATACTTATCTCGCTATTCTTGGTTTAGCTTTTTGAAATGATTGTATCTTAGTAAACATGGCCCTTTAACAGATATGCAGCATGGATTCATGTGGGTGAGGGGGATTCTCCAGTCCTGAAATTCTGGTGGGTGCCATACATAATAATTTGGATGAAGGACTACTTACCCATGCTATCTTTCTTGACCTAATAAACATATTTCATAAAATTAACCACCCCTGCCTCCAACAGCACAGAATAATAAACACTACCCGAGCAAAAGTTTTGTTGCAGCCCCCCCCCATGGTTCATAGGTTCATAGGTTCATACTAGGCTATCTGCCCGAGGGCATTTACAAGCCTAGCCCATCATTTTGTGGCTTACGCCACCCCTTTAGTATGGGGAACTATACCCATTATTTTGCTGTGCCTCTGTCGAGCAGTGACACTGAGGTAATCCCTGGGGTATATCTGCGATCTCCCATCCATTGGTCAAGATTTCTCTTGAACAAGGCCAGCGAGGTGCTCTGCCTCACATGTACCGGGATTTTGTTCCACAGCATGGATTATGATTGTAGCAGATGACTGGGGGATTTTGCTGGTGGTAGCTTATTACTCTACTAGAGTACCTTTGGACATGTTACTCAAGGATCAGTCCTTGGGCTGCTGTTATATTCAGTTTGTATCAGTGCCCTACTAAGTGTCAAAGATGACATCAAAGCTTTGCCTTTCTCTGTGGTGCACTGGGATGGTGTCCTGACTAAGATCTAGGTAATAAGGGCTCAGTTAAAAGCCCTGGCTGTGGAGAAGCTAGGCAAGGGGGGGGGTGAAGAGGAATGACCCACTCAACTCTCCTGGGGTGAAATAAGTTGCATGCACTTGGGGACACACTGGGTAGGTGTAATTTCCCTGATGGAGACCTAAGGAGCCACTGCATGTGCTTCTGTGCTGGAGCAGGTTTGCAACAGGCAAATGACTTTTGCAGAAGCAGGGGATGTTCTTCATGACCAGCCTATTCCATGTCCCATTCCCTTGCACTAAGCCAAGTGAGCAGGGATGCTAGGGCTGACCAGAAGAACACAACCAATCTCTGATGGATGCTTTAATGATGACACCTCCTGGTTGACCTTCACCTTTGTGATAGGGAACAAATGGAACAGATGGCCAGGAGAGGCTAATGATCAGCAAGCACTGGTAACAAAGTGAGCAAAAAGAAAAAAAAAAGGATGACAGATGACATTAACGCTTTAATGTGTCCTAGCAAAATCCATTCGATATGCTACTAGATCCTACATGGACATTCAAACTTAAGTCCCAAGATGGCCACCTGTCCAATTTATGAGAATACCTTTCCAACATGAAGCTTATCATCAACACCCACAAAAATATATGTATGCACTTTTATACTTCAGAAGTACTGGACACTATGCTAGAGACCAGAACTAATAGTACTGTGATGGCTCCAACCTTGAAAAAGTAGATTAGTATAAATGCCTTGGAATCTAGTTGGTTCTCTCTCTACCTCTGCTTCAAATGCCATATAGATTTCACCTCTGACTGAATCATCAAACAACATCAGTTACATCTAAAATTGCCAATGTTTTTCTTTGGTGAAGCCCCATTTATAAAAGATATTCCTGTACCACAGCTTAAATATGGTCTTTCACAGGCAGCTTAAAATGACTGCAAACTACTAGTTAGACTTGTAGTTTTAAGCCATTTAGCCAAATCAGTCTTTCTTCTATATGACTGTTGGAATGAGGGAATTCCCATTTCCCCCCTCTGGGGTACATTGGCCTGATAGTTGATTATGTTAATGGCAGGACTGCAGAGGGCACAGTCCCCTCCATAGGTAGTGTGGGGAGCTTTGTCCTTAGAGGAAGCAACCTTTTTTTTTCAACTTTCACTGAATGCAGTTTCTTACTATCAAAACTGCACCCACATGAGATGGTTTCTGCCAATCACACTAGATTCAGTTTTCCTAGCAGCAAACATCTCCACCATCGACCTTACAGCATAACAGACTTTCAGAAACAAATTCTTTAGGATCTGAGGTGATCTTCTTCATTCTCAACTGCAGGACTTAGCTGTAGGCTCAAGTCAGCATGGCACTGGGATTTTTCTAGACTTCCAACTTGTCTCTCTAAATCCCATAATGCTGTGTGTCATGGCAATCCCAGATCTCCAGTGTGTTTTCTTGGCTAAAACTGCATTTTTGCTTATTCCTCTAACATTTTCTTTAAGTGTTTGATGAATAAATGAAACATGTGAAACAGTGTGAGCACTGGTTTCAAGGTCAAAGCTTTCTGATTTTTTATTGTAAGTTGCCCCCCCCCCCCAGAGATATTGTTATTCTCTGTCTTTTGTTTCCATCTCCTCTTCATTTGTATCTGAGTTAGCTTTAAAAAATGTAGGAACTTGTTTACTGCTCTTTTTTATTTGGGAGTATAAGGACTGAGTAAACTTTTTTGTGCTTATTGTATTGGTTGCTGTTTTAGGTGTTCTACCTTAAGAAGCGTTGTGTCATGGAGAAGCATTCTGGTTTCATACTCTTTTCCTCTTCTCAACATTCCAATACTTCAAAAAATGGTGGGGAGAATAAAGGTGTTGAGCCTGTTTTGAAAATGAGCCATCTAAAAGGTCACACCAGATGAGAGAGGGTCTGACTTTTATTCTAGATTTCTTTTGGTACCACACAAAATAAAGGGCCTTGGGTCCATGCTCAGTTTAAGCAGCTTAATTCATTTCATTCTCAAAACTATGTTCCAGGTGGTCTCTGTGCAGTTGACTCTTTATTGGATCTGCTTGTCCAACCTCTAAGACACATAACTGTATATCAATATAGCTAAGGAGCTCAGGATGTTACTATGCTCCCATATAAGAGCTATGCACTATCAATTTAGTGTCTGCTCTCATCTCAGCCTCCATGGTGTTCACCAAATACATGGCTCTGGTAGTGGCATATCAAGGATTTTAGGGAACCTAGATATTTTCCTAAGTAGTTGAGTATCTCCTAGCTTACCCCTACTGTTGAGAAACTACCAGAAGAATCTTTACCATGCCTATTCTATTTCTCAGGCATCACAATGAACACTGCAGAGCTATAGATGGAGTTATCACAGACCACAGTCTTTAAAGGGTATTGTATAGATACTATCTTGCCAAGTGAGTATCTCTCAAGAAGGGATTCTCCTGCTGCAGTAGGTGGATTCTCTTCTCATATCATCAGATAATATTCCAGAGAGTCTTTGATTTACCTATTCCCACATTTATCCAGAAATGACTCTGTACAAGGCCACAAATAATTCCAAATAACCCTGTTTTAACATCAACAGTCCTGGTTTCTCTAGTTGATGCCTCATCTTCTGGACAGACAGCTATTTCTGAAGGCATCCAGAATCCTTCTTTCTCACCCATCCAGCAAGCTGCACCCAAACATTTTATTCATCCACCCATCTGACTGCATTATTTTTCCAGTTTTTGGACAAACTGGTAACTCCACAGGAAAAGTCAAACTGTACAAAAAAAAAAAAACATAGGACAAAAACGATACTTGAGCTTCAAAAAAACATTTTATTCCAATAAAAAGAAGTTGAGCACGTTTGTTCCAGTTTCTAAGGAACTTCTTCAGAACCGTTTGAATCATTAAAAACTCTGAAATTTAAATACAGTCTTAAAACCATGTGGCAGACATTAACCAATACCATCACAACTTCAATTCCATCTTTAAAAACTTTTATGCATTATAAGATTTAGTTTTAAAACAGGATTTATAGATACCGAGTTGTTTAAACCAGGACAACTTGTTGCATTACTTCTAATATTTTGGAGATTACCACTGACTTTGTTTGTTTTTTATCAGTTTCAATGATGGTTAGATATGCTATTTATACCAAGGTGGTTTATACATTTGCTTCTGCACAAAAATGCTTAACTATAACGATTTATGAAGAAGTGTGGTTTTGTTTTACAGTCTGGGTCTCCTCAAGAGGTTTAGACTCTTTTGTTGCTTTCATCTCCAGTGTACTCATTTTTCTACAGTATTGAACTTTACTTTTGCAAAAGTATATCTCTGGGCCATATCATATTTTCATCAGGATTACAATCTTCTTCATTTGTTTATCTTAAAGTCTGTACAACTTTTTTCAAGGGTGTCTTTTAGCTTAGACCTCCTTTTAAGGACCATTTTACACCTTGGGTTCTGAATTTTGTTTTTGGAAACCTGTTTCTCATTTCCTTTGAGGCTGCAAGTAAAACAAAGGTTAAATATTTCACACAGCAAATTGTCTTTCTAGTGCTTTAACTTTAGCAAAGATAATCTCTGAGACCAAGTTTTATCCTAGATCCAACATCCTTGGTGCTCCCTAAAGATAGAGTGTCTCTGCAAACTAATTACACATTTATGCACAACGTTGTCACTGAAGACAATCTAAACCCAAAGTATCGATTTGTTTATATTCTTTATAAAGTTCTCAGTCAGGGGCGAGACTATATTTTGCATACCTTGGATGTTCTGATGCAGACAGGCCTTTATTCAGACAGAAATGAAGCAACAACAAATACTTCCCAGTTGTTTGTTTCTTATATCTCTGGTAAACTAGGGTCTGACAGTTCCAGAATAATCTTACCTAGGTGGTCTTCTGAATGTATACAATTCTGGTATGATAGGTATAATACATATTTAAACCTACACCACATTCCATCAAAAAGGTGTCCTTTTCTCATGCTTTAAGAATGTGTCATTAAATGAAATTTGTACAGCTGCACCATAGGCTTTTCTGCATTCTTTCACATGATACTATAAGCTGAATGCAATCTCCAGGCATAGGTATGCCTTCAGGATGCCTTTTTATGTGAGATCTTTTTGTGATGTCCTCCAGAAGGACCAGCTAGGTGCTCTTTTCTGCAGTTGAAGTACATAGACATTATCAGCTTAAACATGAAAGTTATTATTTACCATAATAATAGATCTAGGTGATCTGTGTCCATTTTCTTCAACATATTTAACATATTCACCCACATGTAAATGGTCATATTCAGATTAACGAGGCACTAATTACACTGTTTTCATTTGTCTTACTGACATTGATGTCACTGAGTGAGAAGCTTGATAATGGCCTATTTAAATCTCTTACTTCATTAAGTCCATTTATTTATTCAACTTTGGTAACAAAATAATGCATTCATCACAAAATACTTAACCTGAGGGAAACAAAGGCAGATTTACTTATTTTTTATTGTCTGGAGGGTGCACCTGTTTGCCAGTTTCTACAAAATTCTGCTCATTTGAAACGTTGCAGTTAGACGAGAGGGTTGGATGAGAAGTTAGTGTATTAACATTATTGTTATTATTATTATTATTATTATTATTATTATTATAGTCCTATTGTAGCAAATGTTAGGGATAATTGCTGTGTTTTGTTGCTTACATAGCACGTAGATTTTGTGGAGTTCATTTGTTGAAGCAATGCACTATATAGAAAAAATTGTTCTTTACACAACTTTATTCTACTTCAAAGCTGGATATTACATGTAAGTGAACATTTTTATGTCTGGTGATTTGTTATTTAAGATGTGATGAATTATAACTATCATCTTTAGTGCTGTGTGGCAGATAATTAGGAATTATATATTTAGAAAACTTTTTATAGTAATGTTTTTTAGATTATGTAGTGTAATACACTTTAGTGTAGTTTCATTTGTGTAGGTTACCAGTTTTTCTGCACTTTGTGTGAGCAGTTATTTCATTATGTCTGTTGGTATTTCCTCAGATATTCAGTATTTTTTTAGATGTGTTTGGTGTTGTCAGAGTGGCTAAATTCTTTTGGACACGTGGGATTTGTCTTAGTCTTTGTGGTCATTTAACAGTCATGTTATGTAACTGTTAGGTACATATTTGTATATTTGTGTACGTAGCTAAAATTCTGTGATTTTGTGTGTGTGTGTGTGTGTGTGTGTGTGTGTGTGTGTGTATGTGTGTGTGTGTGTGTGTGTGTGTGTGTGTGCATATGTATATATCTACACACGCATATATGCATGCATGTGTACATATCTGTGTGTATCCGTAGGGTTCTGTTTTTGTTTTTTTGATTTAGTAGTTGTCTTGTACATGTTGGGGCAGGAATGTTAGTGTCTAGCTGTAGTTTCCTGATAATAATATTAGTAACTGCATTTCACAGTGGGACAAGCAGAGGCATACGCCAAAACAACTGATATAATCTAGTTCCCTTAAACAGGTCTACAACACTTACATAAGTAAGGTTTCCATTACAGATATATATGGACTGTTCTAGGCTTTTGTGGAAAGGAGTACAGTATCATTCTTGACACAGCACTCACCTTCCACCCTATGCACCATAACATGTACTGAAAAAGGATAATTACTATCTTTTGTTTTGCCTTTTCTATTCCCAGCTATCCATCCAATATGCAACATATTCTAATGTGGTTTGTGAGGAGTGATTTTGGCTATTTCTCAAAGAATGATCACTCCATAGATTTTACGGATCTATATTACAGTCTCGCATGGACTAAATAGCGAAAGCTATTTTGTCGAACCAATACTGTCGAAATGGCAAAATAGCGAAGTCTCGAAACATCAAATTTTTTCCCAGTGAAAAAATTTGGTGGGCCGTCTTCAGGGCATTGCCATTTCCTTCACTATGGTGCAATCTCAGAGTTGGCATATTTAAGTAGGGGTGTGTGGGTGGTGAAGCCCCCCACTTCACTTTGTGTTTAAGTTTTTTTGCGGAGCAGCAAATTTTTTCCCTGGGAAAAAATGTGCTGTTCCGTATGTTCGATATTTTGTGCTTTAGACCTTATTGGTACGATGAAAGAGCATTCACTCTGTTGATTTACGATAAGGTAATATAGACGTGATTTTATGCATGCTTGGGGGCATGGTTTCATTATTGATGGGTGTTACTGTAAAAGAGGTAAATAACAGATCATTGAATATTCATAAATTGCACTAAAGTTTTGATGGGGTGTATCTTGGGCGGCGCTTGCTACTGCTCATCTGGTGAGCCAGTACACTACAACATTGCTGATCCAAGTTACTCTTAAATAGGGATAGGGAGCTTCACATGGATAGGGAGCCTGTTCCAGAGAAAGGAAATTGTCTGAGAATTACGCGCTCGAGAGACTTGAACCTCAGCACTGAAATAAATAGGACATGCTGGAGGGACAGATTCATAACCCAGAGGCTCCCTTCACTCTGGAATAAAATCCCAGTCCAGGTTAGGCAGAGTCCCTCATTGACTTTCTTCAAGAGGAATATTGATGAGTGGATGGGAGATCATAGGTTTACCCCGGGTATCACTTCTGTGTCACTGTTAGACAGAGGCACAGTATACTAACCTCGAAAAAGGGCATAGCAAAATTTATTTAAAATGGGTGGCGAAAACCAAACACACTCTGGCTAGGCTTATAAATGCCCTAGGGCAGATAGCCTAGTATGAACCTATGAACCAAGGAAGTGAGACCTGGAGGAGCATTGTTAAGGGCCTATATGTCCTTGATGGCAACCATCAGTAGGTGTTACTTGCTGAAAAGTGGCATCTTTGCTCTGAAGGTTGAGGGGAAGCACAGGAGATCTGGGAAAATCTCAGTGCAAAGCCTACTTAAGCCTGCAGCTGCATTCTTCAATTGAAGATGATAAACACAGATCACACATTTCTATCATAGTAAGTGCATAACTCTTATTTCATGCTTTTATCCAGGACAAAAGACCACTGCCTAATAGTCAAGAGCTTCAGGACTCCCATGTCAGTGAATGTACAGACTTTTTCCCCTTCATCCTCTCTTGATATAGGCTAAGTTGGAATACATGACAAGTCACTATGGCAGTAGATACCACAAGGGCTGAGCCTGACAAACTAATGGTACCTGATATGTTAAGCTGCACCCTGGGAATTGTATGCAGTCCCATGCAGACAGACGTGGGTAAGAGTACAAAGCCTGAGGTGGGTAAGAGGGCACATTTACAAGGAAGAACATTTACAGGTTTGGATAGGTGAAAGAATGAGATGGGTGCTTCAAACTGAAATTCAGAAATAAAATAATACAAAAAAAAATGTCAGGGAAAGGAAAGTAAATATGGGAACAGCTGCAAAGAGTGGAAAATATGAAGAAAAACAGGACAGAAGGTAATACAGAACAAGGTCTGAAAAAGGAAATCAGGAATGGAAATGAAAATGAAAATAACCTAACGGTGTAAATATAAGGCTAAGTAAAGTATAATCTCCAGTAGCTAGCAATAGGATGGGAAGACTGTACTTTCTAAAGTTACAGATGATAGGACTGAATAAGTATCAGCAAAGGAAGAATAAAGAACAGAAGCTGAAACCAAAAAAATAAAGGCAGTGAAAAAAAAGCTAAAATGGGAAAAAGATGAAACACAGGAGTTACGTGAAGAATTTTTTAGAAATATTTTTTGGCCCCATGTAGTGGACCATACCTCTCAGTTGCACCATACCTCTCAATTGTCCAGAATTTCAGAGTGTCCAGATATTTGTCTCATGTTTTTCATATATTCCGCATTAAATATGTGGTTTTCTGGCAAGTCATTGAGAACTAAAGTCAATAAATAATGACAGACATTTGAGTTTCAGACTCCACATCCTTCTAAAAATAAATGTTAATGAAAAGCATTTTATTCTATGAACTTTCAAAGTTTATAAGATCAATATTTAAAATAAGTCGGTGATTTTAATTTACTCCTCATTTTAGCCTTACTCATCAAAACTTTGTATAACTGATCTTTACAGCTGGCATTGCTCTCTGTGTGTATTGTATGTTTTCCCTGTCATTCTTTAATTATATATGCAAAATATATACTTCTGTATATATTTGAATAAATTCTCAGCTACACATTTGTGTATATACTTATATTACATAATTGCACCGCAGTATGTTAATCTTCTGCTTTGTTTGCCCATCTAAGTCCAGGCTATAGCTGAAAAGGGTTTTCAGACTAGTCTACTACCCAGTTATCAAACAGAAATCAAGAAATATATTTTGAACTTTTTTCATCATTATTTTTGGCTCTATCCAGAATTCTTGTACTAAGAGGTTTTTATTACTTATTTACTTATCCATCCTTTGTTGACTGGGTTAATCTCACTAGGCTACTGGTATCTTTTCAGGGGAGACCCAAGGTGGTATTTATAATATCAGGGGAAATTTGACCAGGGCATTGGGGAACTTCACCTACTGTTTTCAATAGGTTCTGGTAGATCTTTTACATCCAACTGAGCTACAATCAATTCAAATGGATGGGTCATCAATTTAATCTCTCATCTGAAGGATCACACACTTAGGAGTGCAGACCTCCCATGCTGCACAGCACTGTCAGCAATTTGAAAAATAATCCAGTCACCTGGAGTGGGAATAGAACCCACAGCCTTTTGATCTTCCAGCACCAAAGGTGATTGCACTATTTGTTAAACCACTGGCACTGCTAAGTCATTCTCACTTTTCTTTAACACTTTTATTAAAGTATCACTTAAGACAAAGGCAAACATACAGTAACATAAAAGAAAACAAACCATATTAACATGTTTTGCTTACATATATTATACATCACTTATGTTCTTTTTTATAATCATCATCAGTCCAACATTACATAAATTGCTCAGTGTCTACTTTCCCTTAAACCTCAGTCCACCTAATCCTCTTGAACACTATTCTGCATGTATTATTCCCACAAGTTCCATTTATGTCTATGTAATTTAATCCTCACCTTTTTCAAATGATCCTGCTTCCAGTTCTTTTATATCTGTTACAATATTCAATACTTCAAAGACGGTTGGTTTAGACTTTGATTTCCATTTTGTAGTAATTACTTTTTTGACAAACACCAGAATTAAACTTAACAAGGCCTTGCTATGTCTGGGCAATTTAGATCCTGTGTCCCAGCTCAAAAGTATCAATTCTTTAGTTTTACTCATTAGCACACCCACAGTTTCTGACAGAGTTCTCTGCAGAGAATGTTTAAAGTCTGCCAGCTCATTACACTCCTAGAACATATATTGCCAGTTATGTCTTTCTTTCCTATCACACTTAATTATTTTCATCTACCTGAGGAAAAATTCTTCTGAATCTGCTTGAGATTTAAAAATACCTATACAAAGCAAAAATTCTAAAGCTTCCAGACTTTCTTACATACTTGGGAGCTATACATATATCCTCCCATTGTTCCCTTGTAAATTGCTTGCCCAATTCCCCTTCCCAGTCTTTTCTAACCTCCTCTGATTGATTCTTTTAATTATCATACAATATTTTAAATGCCCTACTAATTGTCCTTTTTTAACAGCAGCTTCTGTTCTAGATTCAACTAAAGACTCTACCTGAGCAGGGCTTTAGGATTCACTTATCCCTTTCTCTTTGCCTGTACTCTTATATCAATCCCTGATAAGGAAGGCAGCCTCTAGCTTACAGGTCAAATGTCTTCTTGGCCTCATTCCATTCTATTACCTTTCACTCTCTAGTTATTTATTCACAATACCAGTGATTGCTGCAGTATAAATGCTTTCACCCTGCAGGCACTGCTACTGCTGGGACAGATTGGAAGACAAACAACACTTATACTAATGCAACAATCATATCCCCTAACTGCTTGTGCCTGATGTAGCTGTTCCTCTTGCCCTGCCCTTGCTGCAGCTTTGACTATGTAATTTGCTCCTTCCCTTTTTTCCAGTAAATTCCAGCCCCCTTTGCCTATTTTCTGTACCCCTACCTGTAGTCAATCCTATGGGTAAAATCTCCTTTCTCCATTCTCTTGTTGGCTTAGTTCTTAGATTACTTTCTGATACTTTAAGAATGTAATATTCTGTGTGGCTGTTGTTATTCTTCTTAAGGATCTACATCCAAAATTTCACTATCCTTATTTCTTGAATTTCCCCCATGCTCAGAACTGGATCCAGCACTTGGTGACCTAGGCAGCTGCCTAGGGCATGTGTTGGCTGGGGGCCCCAGCTTCATTATAAAACTAAAAAAGTATTCATTAAGTAAAAAAAAATGTGAGATCTTTTCATAATCACAGCAAGCATTAGATCCCCCTGGGAGAACTGCCTTACCTTATGACTTTCTTAAGCCCCAGAAGTCTCCTTGTTAGGCAACATCATAACGTCATCTAAATCCATTCAGGATGTCATCATGATCTAAATCCATGTGTGTGTGTGTGTGTGTGTGTGTGTGTGTGTGTGTGTGTGAAATGCCCCAGTTAGGGCACTGTCTTGTTAAGTGCTTCTGCTCAGAGTTAAACCATAAACCTTAATAACTAAGGGCAGACAAGTGCCTTAAACCTGCACACCAATTGCCAGGTCTCCTCTAATATTATTATTATTTGTTAATCGCAGAGGATTACAATCTATTAATGTCATGCACAGAGTTTCAAAGCTGCGTTGTTCAGTGTTAGTGGTGCAACAGGTAGCACACTTACTTTTGGTGCAGAAGGTTGTGGATTTTCTTCCCACCACAGGTAGATTCATTGCTGACACTACTGGTAGCATAAGGGGGGATGGGGGCTGCTCTACTCCTGAGTGTGTGCTCCTTTGAATGAGATGCCTGTTAACTATGAACCTGCTGTCAGTTTGCCAGCCGTTCTCTATTGCAATATTAGCAGCACACCATTTTTTTTGTTAATGTAACTTAGGCAATTTATTTTTCAAGGGCAGCAGGCACTGAATTTATAGATGAAACAGTGAAATGCCAAATTCTTTACCAGCAGCAACCTCTTCATTGGTTATAGTTCTCTTCAATGTGGAATTATTCAGATGAAATTTACTTCTGCAGTGACTGTGTATATTGACTGATGTTGGTGGATTGTAATGACAGAAGTTTGAGTGGACATTTATTGTTGAAATACTCTGAAATGGGTGGTTTTGTCATTATTGGTTCATACATATTGTTTTATTGCTTACTGGAAAAATGCTTAAAACTACAAATGTAAAACACACTCTTAACAAGCAGTTTATTATACAAGGAATATAATTTATACAGTCAATAAGGTGAATCAATGAAAACATTTATGTATGCATGGTCCTAAAAACATGTGCAAGGGGCTCATGGTTTGAAAACAGTCCAAAGGTAAACTTATGCCACTGGTCCTATACATCTTCTGTGAATGTGGGATATAATACAGTTTCAATGAATGGGAGTTTCAAGGGTAGAGAAGTTTACTGCTGTCCATGCTAAGACTGTTTTTTTATTGTGAGACTCTATTGTTTTGTTTAACAAATTTCTATCAGTGTTTGTGTTATAAAATTTGAAAAAAAAGTTTTAAATTAAATCCAAATATCTTTAATCATTATTGAGGTAAGGAAGCATATAGTCTGCACACTGAAAGATTTGTACAGTCTTTATGGTAACTGGGGCAAAATAGCAAAATAGCCAAGTAATGGGACACTGGAATGGCCATGGTGGGGTATATGCTGGGGGGCAATACATTACCCTACCCAGTGCCCCATTTGACCACGATCTGGCTCTGTTATCCACATACTCCTTTATTTTCTCTTTAGCATTCTGCAATTGTGCTTCTTCTTGGTCTGTGAGATTCCCCTTCTAACCCATTTTTAAACTCCGTATTCATTTTATCCCACTCACTAACTCTAACTTCTGAAGAAATATCTATCTTCCCTAATAACTTTCAAATGATTTCCACTACCCATTCCTTAAATATGTCACTCCCACTTTTGAGAGTAACACAGCAGACCATTGACTGTCACTGGTGCCTTTCATTGATGTCAGACACTAGGAGTTGGTCCTGACCCCGTGGACCTTATCTAACCCACTCATTGCTTCTGAAGAGATTGATGTGTTCTAGTGTAGCATCATACTCATGGCCATAGGGATTTTTATTTATACATCCTACCCATTTCCTATCTCAGTGCCTGATGTACAGTGACATAAGGCCATTGCAGCTGAAAACATACATCTGTTGGTGCAAACACTGATATTCTATAAGCATGAAGCATGGGATACATATTCTGGTATCACCACAAGGGCTGCCATCTCTGCTAATGACCCCCCCCCCACCCCAAGGACAGATGAGACAGTAAAATACTGCTGGGTTTTGTACACTCCCAAGTCAGCTCATCAAATGCCAAGCTTAACTGTTTGGTGCAATTATTTGTAGTAAGTAAAAAAAAATGAAAAAAATTTAGAAACCTTAATATGTAGACAGTTAAAAAAACAAACATACCTTGAAAGAGGAACACTAAAAAATAAATCTTGGGCATAAAAGTCTGAGCTGTTGTATAAATAGAATGTGAGAGATAAGGAATAATCAGTATGTGAAAGTAAAGAGCTACATATATATCAAACTGAAAAAAAAACATGAGAGAATGCAATGTTTAACGTTTATCCATTCTTCTGTTAGTAATAAGCCCTAAAAGCAGTATGCATATAGGATGACTCACTAATGCCTGACTACAGATAAACATTATGGTCTGTTTACACTATGAACCTTAATTGTGAAGACAGCATGAAATAACAGTTGCATTTAATTATTAACATGCAGACATTACTTTTGTCCTCAATGAAGCTGCCAGGTACAGGAAGATGCAGGACGAAAAGGACTACACAGTTACGCTCAGTGGCTCCAGCCAAATGAGCAGACCCCGAGTCATCATCACACCAGTGGAGAAAACATAAAGCAGGCAAACCAAACACCACACACAGCTAACAAGAACATCCTGTAGTACTGGTAGTTATCAGCTGGCATATGTCATTTTTGTAGTGACCTTTAGAAGTCAAACTCTAATGAAACTGATACACCTAGAAATGCTAGTTGTGCAGTTTATACACACACACACACACACACACACACACATCATATATATATATATATATATATATGTGTGTGTGTGTGTGTGTGTATAATACATACACAGACACACACACACACACACACACACACACATCATATATATATATATATATATATATATATATATATACATGCACTGATTTGTGAGTCACTGATTTTGTGTTTAATTATCTTCAGTAAAAGCTAGAAACCCCATTTTCAGCACACTGTAATAAACATTTAGCAAAAGCACCTGACATGAATTTGACCAATATGGCTGCAGCAGAAATACAAGACGCATGTGGGCAACATGGTATGTTTAATATATTTTCTGTGGTTTGTGCCTGTCATGTTATTTCAAATTCTGATTACCACTTATGTTCCTGCACATCCCATACATTTATTACAGTAAGGGTTTCTGCTCTGGTGGTTTCGAGAGGAAATGAAGGTTAATATGTAACTTGTAATACTGTCTAAAGCCACATTCTCATAGCGACTTGGCAGCTAAATCAGTTCTGCATATATTTCACAGTTCACTTCATGTGTGGGCTTGGAGGTAATTATTTTCTGACATATTGCATCTTGCAACAGTTTTTAACTGAAACTACCGCATTTCAGTTAAACATTAATTTGTGAAGTACAGCATTTGGAGGAACAGATACTTTGTTTGTCAGAAAACTGTATGTGGAGATAAGATTATACTATAACACTCAAGAAGAAGAAGAGGTGTACAGTAAAACATTTCTAGACCCTTTTCCAGGATTGTGTGGGTGAAATAAGCTTTGTAGAAGTCAAAGATAAAATTCCATATTTGTTCCACTGTCAGGTCTTTTGTTACATAAAGAAAAGAATGTGGAGTCAGAATGTAGCCAGCAAACTGAATTGATAGTCTTTTACTTGCTGTAATACAACAATACCATACAAGTATGCCTAGTTGTGAGATTGGCTGTTAAAAAATCTGCCTTCCTAGATCATCTGTCAATGCAAATGCACCCATGTTAAACTGTAGCCTAATGTCACTGTGACCCACTACTTATCTCTAGACCTGTGTCATTATCTGCTTTGCTGTGACTGGCTATCTTGTTTGCTCTGGGCAGTATACTTGCACCTACCATATATGTAGACAAAAATATTTCAGCAGATGTAACAGTGCAGTATCTTACATTTTACTTATTTTTATTTATCTTTTGTTGACTGGGTTAGTCTCAGTAGGCTAGTGACTTCTTTTCAGGAGGGAGATCTGAGAAAGTATTGATACTACTAAGAGAAATTTGGCTGGAGCATCTGGGAACTTCCCCTGCCCTACGAAAATGGATGGAATCATATTTTATGTATCATGGGTCATATGGAATGAAAGACTTAATGAAATCAAATACAATGGAAAATGGACTTCGAAAAAATACTGGACAAAATATGGTTTTGGTTGGGAGGAAATACTTAAAATAGTAATATCAATGTATTGATTAATGTTAAAATTTATAAAAACTGTAAATATGTAAAAAATATGAATTGTATATATGTAAACAAATGAAAAACCCTCCTCTTTTTGATAAGTTCTGCGGGATCTTTGGATCCACCTAAGTAGACCTCAGTTTAATGACTCATCCAAAGGAGGGCACGCTAGGAGTACAGCATCCCCCTTATGCTATACTGTAGTGTCAGCAATCAATCTAACTGGTGTGGGAATAGAACCTTCAACCTTCTGCACCAAAGAAATCTGTGCTACCTGCTGCATCACTAACTCTGCAAAGTTTTAGAAAATTGATTTGTAAATGCTGTATGTTGTCTGCTGTCCTCTAACAAATAAGCTGTAGTACTTTTTACAGAAACTGTGTGGATTTTAAAAATGATTTCTTTTATTACATTAAGTAGTTGAGTCTGGCATCAGGTTCTGATAATGAAGTGAAGAATGGTTTTGACTGCTTGTACAATGGCTGTATCAGATAGGTGAAGGATCTGGAGTAACACAGACTGTTTTGAAAAGTCTTTATATGTTCATAAGCATGAAATGGTTTGATTACATTTTCTTTATTGCCACCCTCCCAGTTAGTATTATTGAATGACCCTTTGGTTTTGCTGGAAGAACAAACTAGAGCAGGTTATAAACAAACATGAATTTAACCATTTAGTGTGTCTTAAGTGTAGTTATGTGACTGCTATACATTTACTGGTGACATCTAAAATGCTCATGAAGTAACATACCTGAGTAGCAAATCACTCCTTGAAGTGGACATGTGACTTGTGTCCTCACATGCAGTTTTCAGAGTCCAGCGTGTATTAAAATGTTACAAAAATGTAGATAGAAGTACACTAAACAAGCAATACTTATCTCTTGTACACTCAGATGCTCAGTAGCAAACCTCATCCAAATCCTGCCCACTAATGTTTCTGGGAGTGATCAGGAGTTTAGGTTTAGGGAGTGGAATGGGATTTTAGATTTAGGGAGGGATCAGGGGATTTTAAGGTTAGGGAGGGGAGGGGGATTTTAGTTTTAGGGAGCTATCTGGACTTTAGGGTTAGGGGAGGGACTGTGGACTCAGGTTTAGGGAGTAATGGGAGCTTTAGAGTTAGTATCAGGGTTCATGTAGGGCTATATTGTAGACGATATATTGTGTTATGTGATGACACTAGGTAGGTATAGGTTGGGGGTACAAGAGACAAATATAGCTGCCATTTACACTGAGGTACAGTGCCTCAGAAAGAGTACAGTTAGGGGAGGTGTGGGCATGGAGCAGTGCACTTCACGTAAAGCGACTGACAACTTACTTTAGGAGTAACTGCTTTTATGAGCATACTTCCAACAGCAGGATTTTTTGATGTATCTCATGTTTGAGGAAATGTACCCTGCACGCTTGTATTTCCAGTAACTGCTATAAATCCATATACTTGTCTAACACTCATCATACTGTAGGCAAATTAAATACCATTTTTGGTATTTAATTCCAAATGAATACACTCCAAATACGGTATTATGTTTTTGAGGTCAAAGACCATGCTGTGGTGTCAGTTTTAACCAAAATAGTGACAAGGTCAGTCTGTATTAGAGTTATTTCTGCAGGCAGTCCATGATGTATGTATTTTAGCATATTTCTTACATTTAATCTGTTGCACAAGTAACGTTCTGTCAACATACAAATTACATCCATGAAACTGCAGAACAAATGGATCTTAGAGCCTGTTAAGTCGACCTAGTTTTGTGGGTAGTCCCTCGGTTCACAACAGTTCCATATATATATATATATATATATATATATATATATATATATATATATATATATATATATATATATATATATATCACTGACCAATTTAAATTTAACTTCTTCCTCACTGTTCTATTCTTCTCATGAAGCTAGCAGCAATCTTACAATCTGGTAATTTTGTAGCAGTCTCAAATGGCAGGTACTGGACATTCACCATTCTTTCCATGAAAAATTTCTTCCTCATTTTCCCATCTTAAAATGATATTTCCCACTCTGGAACTGTGCCCTTTTATTCCCTGCTTATACTTAACTCTGATTTGTCAGTTTGATGTTAAAGACTGGTTGGCTAGATGGATATGGAAACTAGTGAGTATAAGTATAGTCAGTTGTATTCTACTATGTAGGGAGTTATGAAGGTGTGATGATGTGAGGTATTGCCAGCTATACCAGAAAGGTAGGGCAGTGGATATGTAACATATACCAGCACAGCTAACTGGAATTTTGTAAAGATTTATATGTCATTTGTATATCAAACTGACATGTACAGAAGCTTGTGTTGAAAAATGTATTTGTAAAGCTGCTTGTGTTAAAAATGCATCAATGGTGTGCCCTGCTGGGTAGAAAAGAAATGTATATGCATCACTGCAACTGTTTAAATGTATATATATTGTAAAAGAGGATACTGGAAGAGAAGATGCTAATCTCAATCCACCTGACTTTGAGAAATATTAAGAAAATTAAATTACTGGGCCTAGGCTTTAAATATGTTATCTCACAATTTTGAATGAAGCCAGAGATGCAATGTCTGTAACAAGCATGGTTTGTTAGTCTCTATAGGAGGAGTAGAAGTTTGTAATTGTTTTATGACTTCCAGAAGCAGCACCAGATCTGAGCCATGCTCTTGTGCATGTATTATTGACATGTAGGTGCTAAATCCTGGCAGTTTCTAGCAATGGAGGGTTGGATGGGAACCAGAAGTCAGATTACCAGATGTATGTGATGTCATTTTGTACAGAAATTACTATTACTACTATAATATTAGACAGAGATCTCAGAGCAGTCTGTTCCTTGGAACTTGACACAGAAGGATCACTCACCCACTTTATCTTGCCTAGCTCTAGTAAGCAACAAGGGGAATAATAATTCTTTAGATCAGTCAGGAAAGTATAGTGAGATTAGTTAAGTAGTGTTTTTCTGTAACTGTGTGAACCTGTCCACCTGTGCTATTTTTAATATTTCCTGTGACTGAACCTCTGGTGTTTATTGTAAATAGATATTTGCTATTTTTGTGTTCTTTTATTATTTATTATTAAAATATATGTACACTTTTCATTGTGGCTGGGCCTTTAGAGAATATGTTAACCTTTGAGAGTACTTATATCTATTGGTGACACTGTGGCCACTTCTAAAGCCTGGCTGTTTTGTCAATATTAACATTTGTATTAATATTAATTCTTAGGTAGCTGGCTTTGTAGTGTCTAGTGGCAGGGATAACTACCTTATAGTATGGGCAGAATAAGGCACAGTAGCACAACAGGTAAATCTGTGTTAGCCTTTCCCAGGTGTGTGTGTGTGTGTGTGTGTGTGTGTGTGTGTGTGTGTGTGTGTGTGTGTGTGTGTGTGTGTGTGTGTGTGTGTGTGTGTGTGTGAGAAAATCAATTCTCACAGTGTATGTGTGTACCAACTACTTGGAGCAGGGGCATGAAGCACTGGTCTCACAGAGAGAGTGGTGGAGAACTTGGCTTGGATACTCGGCTGAGGTCTCAACTGTATAGCTGTGCCAGTGGGGAGTCTTGTTAGGGACCTGGAATAAGACAGATAGAGAAATCCATACCCCGGGCTGAGTGTGTTCCCTGTGTGCTGTTAAAGGAAATTGTGGTTGATGCAGAGAGGTCTGCATCTGGAAATGCTGAGTGTATCCATTTGTATTCCAAATGAACATCCCTCTCCAGTGTCAATGGTGAGGATTCACAATGTTTGATCACAGGCCTAGAGTGGTGATGTCACAGAAGCTTATAAACAAAGTGAAATTTGTGAACAGGTAAGTTGGGGAAATATGGCTCCAGAGGGTACTCAGAGCAGTATGGAGAGACATGCATAGCTCAGATGACAAGAGAATAAGCATTCTAGTGCCAGTGCACAGAACACTGGGCTGTATAGAGCACTAAACTCCCGTCACTGTATGAAAGTGCTTTGAGATGGTGATTGATAAAGGAATATACAAAATAGTCCAAAGTAATATGGGAGATGAGCATTTTGTTTTCATTTCAGGATGTAGCACAACAGACCTGATGTTTGCAGTAAGACAGACAGATGAGACAAAACTACAGATGAAGAAAGAGTTCAACTGAGCATTCCTAGACTTGGAGAAAGCATATCACAAGGTCCCAAGAAAGCTAATTTAGCAGTCCTGTAATGCTTAAACTCCCAGAAACATTGGTAAAATTACTGTAGGCTATATAAAAGAACCCAATAATAAAAGAATGAACAGTGTTCAGACTCTCAGAAGGGTTCCCAGTGGGCATGGCTGTGCATCAGGGTTCAGCTCTGAGCTTACTGCTGTTCACAATGGTGATGGACTACATTAGAAAACAGGTTGAAAGGGATAGAATAACAAAGATGCTGTATGCAGACAATGTGAACTGCAAGGAGATTGTGAACAAGAACTTCAGCAAATAATAGGGGAATGGAAAACACAACTGGAGGCATGTGGGATGAAATTGAGCACAGAAAAGACAGTTCTCATGGCAGCAAATGGGGGATATCAGAAGACATGAAAAGTGTGATAGAAGGGAAAGTAGTGGAAAAGTTTAACAGCTTCAACTGTTTAGGAAGGGTGGTTGAGGAGAGGGGAGGTCAGAATGAGGACATCAAGGCTAGAATCAGAGAAGCTGCAGCCAATTGCCACAGAGTATCAGGGGTGATGTGTAACAGAAGAATGCCAAAAAATCTGAAAAGTAAGATGTCAAAACAATGGTGTGACCAGTGCTACTGTGTGTACAGAAATCTGAGCAATGAAGGCAGAGCAGTTGAGGAAGCTAGAGGTGATAGAGATGAAGTGCTTGAGATGGGTGGTAGGATGCACCTTGTGGGACAGCTGAAGAAATGAAGACATCAGAGTAGAAGCCCAACTGCCTTCAACTACAGTGAAGTTCAAAGAGAACAAATAATGGTGGTTCAGGAACATATGCAGGAAAGCAGAAGGAAATCTGATGAAGAAGATTTGCGACAGATAGGAAGAAGGCAAGAAGAAACAAAGGCATTCAGCAAAGAGATTGTGAGATTGTGTGACAGAAAACCTGTGACAATCAGGTATCACTGTCAAAGAAGTTAGGATAGCAGCACTAAATCAAGTGAGATGGTGACAGTTGATGCAACCACCTGATCCCATGTAGAAAATTGGAAAAAGGGGGTGAAAGATGATGATGAAACAAGCTGACATTATTGTAACTGGTAAAGATATTACTATAATTGATAAGGTGTGTAATTAATTTCAAGCAGTATTCTTAGATCTGCAATGAGAGGTCCATCCTCATTAACAGTAGGACTAAAGCCATCAGGCTTTCAGACACTCAGCATCTGAAACTTTCCCAGGCTGCTATACTCCCCATTTATTTTATAATACACTGCCTACAGCCTTCTTTTTCATATCTCTTTTACCATGCTGTAGTGCAGTCACATTGGAGAAAAGACTCCAGGCTATATTTATTTGTCTATGATAAAAATTGTCATCATTAAATTGGATTTTGATTTGCTATTAATCTCTTCTTGGTTTTAACTACCTTCTCTAAGGTCACTTGATTTTTTCAAGCTATTTTTTTTTCTCTTCTCATATGAGCCTCATATGAGGCTCTTAGGCAGTTTCTCACCTCATCTACTGTTTCCAAAATTATGTGGCATTACATCCACTCCTATTATTGTCTTATTGTTTCTAACTTAAAAAGTGTATTTATTGTTGTTGACATTTAGTTCATATTATAAGTGGTTGCTGCTTAGATGCTATTTTTTTCAGTTGTAGTTCACTATGGAGTATAGTATTTCAAAAAGTACAAGTATGAAAACAAAATTCTACCCCATAGGATAAAAATAAACAATGATTTGCTTAGGTGAGCAACATAATAGGGCAGATTCCAGACAGCTTGCTCTCAGTATTACTTACTCCATTTTAAGTCTTAATTATAAAGCGAGTGAGCTTACATCAGAGTAAGTCACTTCCTCTAAGGGCAAGTGTTTTGGAATCGGGCCCAGTGTCTCTAAGTTTGATATATACAGTAAATATACAGTATGTTAGACACCTACTCTGTCAATATGAATGGCACCAATTGCTGTTCTCCTTTAAAGTTGCTTTGCAGTAAGGCAAGCCCACTGCACCTCCAAATGTGGAAAGCTGCACTCCCACTCTCCTACTTATAATGTGTATAGATAGATGGATATTAAACCCAAGTTTACCATACCTCAGAAGAGATAACCTCAGATGTAGTACAGTACATACTGCTACCATTTTCACACATTCAGTTTTGCTATTTAGATTCTCGCATATATGAGTCTTGGACATTAAAATGGTTACCAAGAAGGTGTGTCATATTATGATATCTAGACTGACTTCTGCAAGGGCCTATTCACTGTTTCTACCAAAGATAGATTATGACAAGTTTATGAAGGCTTTCTTTCAGGATAAAAAATGTCTGCCATCTCATCTCCCTCTGTTTCCAAGGTGAATAGAGGCTTTTTTCTATGTGTCTTTTCACCATTAGTTCTTCCAGATTTTCTGATGCTCATGGTATTAGTGGTGGTAATGAACACCCCAGCATCAATCCATGTGATGCCAATGTTGATAAAAAAACATTTGAAGTTAACGACTATGGTCCCATTTTCTGGTCTGCAAGGCCTTGGCATCGACAACTTAGCTGTCAACACAACCATTAGCTTCAGTGCCTTTGACGCTGATTCTGCCAAGATTGATAGGCTTGTTGGGCCCAACACTGAAAGATAAGTCTCTCTGCTTTGAGCTTGGCACTAGCCCTGTTGGCACTGGTGGTGATCTTGTCAGGGTCAGCTTTTTTTGGTTATCAGCACTGGTGCCCTTGATGTCAGTCATGACATTAGCATCGACACTGATAATGGAATTGCAAACAGCTCTATATTTGCTACCTTTTGCATGTAGACCTGTTCAGATATATATTTCTAACCCAGAGTCTCTTGCTCTCCTGCATGTCCACCAGCAAGGTAAGGGGTCCCAATATTTCAAGCTTTGTCTCTCTGTGACATCAGGTCATGTCTGTGCTTCTTTGTCACCTTTGGACCCATCCCTACTGAAAACTGGCAGAAAGCATACATGCAAGAGAAAATACATGGTGTCAACAACTGAGACACTCGTGCCACATGCTGGTGACAAAGCGGAAGAAGATTCCCATCCATCTACTTTGGATGACCCCATTGGCCACCAACCCAGTATTCCTCCCAGAGTAGGCATTCCAATAGGCCTTTCAAACTTCCTAGCCATCTTCTTTGGTGGTCACTACTTTGGTGAATATGTTCAGAAAATGCATAGGAAGTGATTGACAAAAAATAAACTAAGGAAAGTGTAACATTTTAATCAAATTATGTACAGTGATGTGCCGAGGCTGCTATAAAGACAGGAAGAATATGCACAGTGACCAGTGATAACTCTACTGACAGTGCTTTGATGCCTGCATCAGGACATGGTCATTAAATGCACTTTTCTTTAAAATTTCATATGGAACCACTGCTTTTTGATATTTTTATTTAACACATGCACAAATACAGATTTCAGTGATCACATTTGTTCATGTGTAAACCCTTTCCAGGCAATACACTGTGTGCTTAAAGTTATGAGCACGAAGTATTTAATGACTGTGACGTTAATGGCACAGAACAAGGATTTACTGAAGTAGTGCTATGGGCGAGAGTGAGTTAACTCATGAAACATTTGTCCGTCATTCACCCCAAAGGTCACTAGAGGTAGGTGTAAATCCCTTTGCATTTACTTAGAGCATAGGTGTCGTCAGAACTTGTTGCACACAGCTATTGTGTTGTCCTCTTCTTCAGCAGACCTCTCCCTCAAGTAAAAAAGAAGAGAAAATCATTGAGAGGTGATTGATGATGACCATATGTCCTTTCTTCTTTGATATGAGACTGATGGTTTCAACAAGGCACATTTGCAGCCCCTGGACAATCATTCTATGGGCCATCTTGTGTAACCCCTTTGGAGGCTGGTATGGCTCAAATTACTCACATGTGTGGTCAGACCTAACATTTGGCTGAGACAGCCAGGAAAGGAGAATCTAGAATCATATAATCTGAAGATGAGGGAGAAGTTCACCAATTTTTAAGTAGACAGGATATCCATGACTCACTTATAGAGGTCAGACCTATGAATTCCACTCCAAAGACCATACATTTGGGTACTCCAGGGAAACATACTGAGAGAACAAAACGTATTCCCTCTCCCCCTTACCCTTTCCAGTCAGTAATGCAATAAGGAAAACTGGTTCAACTTTGTACAAGGGCTATTTAAAGCTATTCAGTCCTTTCTGTCATCTCTGCCTGCAGCTTCTTCCTATACTTTCCCTCCTGTTAAAAGGAAAATAATTATTTCTTCTTCTGAAGATGAATTTTCAGATTCTGCCCATAAAAGGCTTGATAATGACTTTCAAATCCCATCTTCACATAGATGCGAATCAGAGGCAGACAGACCATTATCCTCTGATTCTCCCAGTGAAGACACTTTCTTTGCAAACACTGTTTCTGAAATGAAATACGTTTTTCAAGTGGATGGGTAAAGAAGTTTTAGTCTCTCAGAAGAGGTACAATGAGGTTTTGAATATGGATACCCCTAAGCCTATCACTATACCTCTAGTTCTAGGGGCTCTAGAAGATGCCTTTCTGCTGCATCTGTGACTCCAAACTCCAGATTCCAGACTCCTTTAACCCCCTAAGAATCCAGGCAGGTTTTATAGGGTTCCTAATTTGCGTAAGTGCTTTTATTAATATCCTTTTGTTGATCCTGATGTCATTTCTTTGGTTGCTAACAAAGATACAAGAGCATTTATTATTTCTAATCCAATCTCCAATGATAAGGACAGCAAAGCTCTTGACAGGTATGGCATAATGTTTTATACCTCCACCACCTTAGTTTTTAGAGCCATTAATTCTCAAACCCATATGACCAAGTTTCATTTATCTATTTTGAGCAACATGGGACAAACCTTGGGTAATCTTCCTAAATGTGATTTGAACTCTAGTGTTTGAAAATGCTTAACTCCATCTGTCAGGTAGCTAAGCATACATTCAAATGTGGCTATGCCGCTTTGGATGATATCTGTAGAGCAGCTGCAACTGGTACATTTATGAGAAGGCATACTTGGATAGGATTACAGTCTTATCCAAGCGTGGATAACATTATAGTCTTTACCCAAGGATGTCAAAGCTCACTTGTAAAATGCCCATCTTGGCTAACATTTGCTATTTGGTAATGCTTCTGTTGATGTTTTCAAAGGTCTCAAAGAAAGGGGAATACTCATCCAAGCAATTAAACAGCTTTTCTTATTACTAGTTCCCATTTTTTTTCATAAAGCTTTCAATTCTGGTTAGCAGAAGTCTGGGAAAGAACATTACAAGAAAAAGTAGCAAAGAGACTCCAAAAGGAAATCTAATGGGTCCCAGGGATCCAATTTACTAAGAAAAAACACCTGGTCATCCTTCTCTCTTATTCCCATCACCATCCCAGCCTTTTACTAAAGATTGTAGGATTGTAGGAAATCTTACTCTTTGCCTTCCTTCCTTCTTGGGAATCAATAACCACAGACTTTTGAGATCTAAATACAACAGAACAAGGTTACAAACTACTCTGGGCATCTTGTTCTTTTCCTTCTGGCATTTCTTACCCCACATAGACTAGTTTCATCTTATGCCACCAATCAGTTCAGGGATTGTGGGGACAAGGATTTTACTCAAGACGTCCTGGTTTCAGACAAGACAGAACAGGGAGACCCATTCTGGATCTATGTAAACACATTTTAACCCATTCCAAAATTCAGAATGTTGACACTGCAAACTGTTTTCCATCTTCTTTCTCCTTAAGCCTTTCTGGTCACTGTAGACCTAAAAGATGATGACTTACATATCCCCATTCACAAAAAGCACAGATCATTTTTAAGATTCTCTGCCTTGGGATTACTCCATCAATTTATTTATTTATTTGCATTTGTGGACTTTCTACCACTCAAGGGTTTTTATGAAATACCTTGGTCCACAAATACCACTTTGCAGGCTTCAATGCATATGCATCATTCCTTATCTAGGCAATTACCTAATATCATCTTCAACTAGTCACAAAGCCAATACAGCCTTTCAGTTCAGAATGAATCTTTCTCCCAACGTGGGTTATTTATTTATTTTATTTATTGACATTTGGTTGCTGTGATGGTCCAACTGGATGAGTTGCCTATTTTCATTGGTGATCCAGGTAGAAAAGCTCCACAGTAAAAGTAGTACAAGAAGTCAGATTTTACAAAATAAGGTAAATGGTAGTGTATAAAAAGTGCAAACAGCTAGGTTAAGAATACATACATTCATCCATGGTGTTTTAAAAGTACCATGAAAGTTACACAGCTTTTAAGTGGTTAGCCTAATCTGCTGGGATATAAGTAAATGATAAATTTTTGACAGTCAGTACTGACTGCACACATTTTTGGTTTGAAAAAGTAGTTGAAATTACTATGGTAGACATTTATCATTGGCTTGAGAGTAGAAATTATGCCATAGGTTATGGAAGTAACAGTGGTATTGTAGGATAGATGGGGGAATGTCCTATGGACATAAGAAACTATGACAAACAGTGGAGTAGGGTATGGGTGAGCGTGAAAGGTAGAGTTATTTAACAGGGTGGGGAGCAATGGCAAAGCCATTTTTTGGTTAAGTAGTCCTTTAAAGTGACTTTAAAGGGCTGATACTGGCAAATTGATCTGATAGTTGTGAGTAAGGAATTCATTGCTTTGATAATCTAGTGAGAGTAAAGTTTTTGCCTGGCTGATTTTAGGGGTTTGTAGATAGGCAATTGGTTTTGGTTCATGAACCTAAGGTCTCAGGGATGCATTTAGAAAGAGTAGCACACAATGAGGAACATTTTTCAGGTAGATCGATAACTTTAAAGACAAATTGTAACTGTGTGTATTTTAGATGGTTGGGAAGTTCCATTCATATGAGATTTTGTAGTGTAGTGCAGGGGAGGTTACAGAAGGGGTATTAACTGCAAATCTAGCAACTTTATTGTAACATTGTTAAAGTTTTACTGGTAGTAATGTCTGCAAGTTAGTGAGAACAGGAGCATGATATAGCAGTGTTGTGAGAAGGCATGCAGTTGCTAGGGTGATTCTGGTTGAATTAGTAACTTTTGGCTCTATAGAGCATTCCAAGTTTTTGGTGAGTCTTTTTGATGAAAGTCTGGATATAGAGGTCATATGTTAAGTTTCCATCTATTGTAACTCCTACTAGGTTAGTATGTGAGGTCACCTCAATGATGGTGTCATTTAGAGACAGAATTCTGAAGTTAGTTTTTTTTTCTTGATGGAGAGATATAAGAAAGAAAGTAGTAATTTGGTTTTCTTTGTGTTGAGTATAAGTTGGTAGTTTTGAAGCCATTTTTCAGTGCTAGGGAAGAATTCCTGTGTGATTTGTTAAAGGTGTGTTAGGGATAGGATGGTGAAATCATCTGCAAATTGAATTAGTGATGATTGTGGGGTGGATAAGTGAAGAGAATTGGTGGGCATATTAAAAAGTAAAGGGCTAAGGATAGAGCTTTGCGGTACACCAGTGGTGATAGGGAGGTAAGAAAAGAGAGTTGATAGCCATTTGACTGATTGCTGTCTCCCAGACAGGGAGCTTCTAAACCATTCAAGGGTAGAATGAGATAGACCAAGTGAGTACACTTCTAGGAGAAGTTTACTATGGCTGACTGTGTCAAAGGCTTTTGACAGATCTAAGAACAATGTGGCAGTTAGCTTGCTACTTTCTGTGGCTTTATGGATGGCTTCTGTGAAGGTTAGGAAGGGAAGGAAACCATGTTGTGTGGAGGTAATTAGATATTTTTCATTTAGGTAGTTTACTAGCTGTTTTTGTATGTATTTTTCTAATATTTTAGAAAGAGCTGACAGTACAGCAATTGATCTAATGTTATTGGTTTCATTTTAAGGGCCTGCTTTATGAAGGGGGATGATGTGAGACTTTTTTCATAGCACAGGGATGTGGGACTCGTGGATGGATCTGTTTATGAGTACTGAGACAGGAAAAATGATACTATTCACAACTAATTTGAAGTATTCACTTAGGAAGTAGTCTGCTGCAGTGGATCCTAGTTTTAGTTTATTAAGGAGTTTTTTTTAATTGAGGCTGCAGGCACAGGTAGTACAGTAAAATTAGAGTTGTTGGTCTGAGGTATTTGTGGGGTGATATTTGTTGAGGTGAGGAAGTCTTTGGTGAGGGTGGCAATGCTATCTATGAAGTATGTGTTGAACTGAATTGCCATTTCAGGAGGCGTATTATTGGGACATGGGTTAGAAGCATATTGCTTCCCAGGATGTAGTGTTTCTTTGATGGAAATGTAGTATACATAATCACCCAGCAAGTAAACCAGCCAGCAATATACAAAATTCCAAATAAAACAAAACACTGTATTGCAGCAGGAAGCACAGCACACATAAAATGCCCACCAACACTCGTAGATGTACAAAATACTTTTTAATAAAATACTTGCAAGTCGGCAAGCACGTTCACCAAGTACATATTGGCTTCATCAGACCATAATAAAAATAAAACAGACAGCCATACACTTTATATAGTCATATGATCAATTAAAACAGTTCAAATTCACCAATAACATATTCTGCATCACCATTCATTTACATACTTTAATTACTTTCAGTTACTGTTCCCGATGACATCACATATTAAAGGAAAATATCCCTTTTCAGTGTATGTACTACAACTAAAAGTTGTATTAAAACATAGTGCCTTGCAAACTAAACCAAACCTACTGGCAAAAACGCGTCCTATCTGGGCAGTCTCCTTTTATCAAGTATGGGTTTAATTGAAACTGTACTATTTAAACCTGATGCTTTGTCAGCTCTTAACCTAAGGATCCATCTAAGTTCAGCTTCACTAGTCCTATTTTCAATATTGCCCATCCTAGGTCCTACATGCAATATTTGTATAACTTTAAACCTAAAATGATGAACACGATCACTATCTGCCACATATCTGGCAAGTGCATTCGTACTACTACCTATTCTAATACTATATAGATGTTCCCTTACATGTTCCTTCAGGGTACGATCTGTCTTCCCAACACAGAATTTTTTACTACTCATTTGCTAAGTTTTTGGTGACAAGGTTAAGTTCAAAGGTAGAATTAACCAATGGATCTGAAAAACAACAGGAGATAACCTTTGTAAGAATGGTTTTAATTTTTTATAAAAAACACAAATGTTTATGTGGATGCTGTGCTACAAGCATCTAGGTAACCACAGGTGAAGTAAGGTAGAGAAATATACAGGAGAAGAAATGGTGGATGATTGTAGGTTAGAACAAGGTGTGAGAGTCAGAGAAAAGGTGTGTCAGAGCATGAAGCATACCACAGATATTGGCTATGTGAATGGTAGCGTATGACAGATAGCTGTAATAGACAAGAAAATCTTGGAAAATCTTAATCTCCATAGCAGTTATCCTACTGTGTCGTGTTAAATATATATTGAACAGATCCATTAAATATGCCAGTATTTACAAAAACACTGTATACATACAATCAATGGCATCAGAGTATACAGTTTCACCCCGAATTTTAAAAAAAGTAATCCCTGACTCCATCTCACAGATTAACTCTTCTGGGATATCTTCCAGACCCCTCCTGGATGACTGTGTTTCTTTACACAGAAAAGATACAACTTTATCATCAGCATTTCCTCAATCCTTTTCTGCAGAAAATATCCACTGCAAGAGAATTTTTGAGAGTTCTAGATTTTGTAGTTTCTTCCTTCTTTATGATTCCTCATGCTGGACTTCACATAGGTTCATAGGAGGTTACTAGGCTAATGGGCATATGGCCTTTACAAGCTTAGCCATACAAAAACCCTGAGTACCTTAGCTGCCCATAGTTAGATGGTCATAGCTTACAGAGTAATACTATGATCAGTACTGAGTGCCCTGTCCATGAGGGTCAAAGGTGCTACCCTTGGGATGAATTTGCAGTTTCCCTTCCAATTGTCAAGGTTGTGCTTAAATAGCATCATTGAGGAGCTCTGCTTCACATGAAGTGGGAACTTATTCCAAAGGAGTGGCAATCTCTGTGAGACATCTCTGTCTTTTGTGCAACTTCTATTAATGTCATAGGCCAGATTGAGATCTCTTGAGCGAGTGACTGTTGTCCCATTTGATTTCCAGATGTGCAGCATTTCCATTAGGGCAGGGTCAGAGACTGCTCTGTAGACCAGGCACAGGTTGCCTCTCAGCAGCTTGTATGACACAGAGTAGAGAGATAGGGCTTTCAGTCTTTCCTTGTGGGTCATGTGTTGGAGGCCGTGATTTATCTTGGTTAGAAAACTCTGTGGTCTTTCCAGCTGCTGGAGCTGTCTGTTGATGTACATACAGAAGGGAGCATTGTACTCAATCAGTGGTCTGATAAGGGCTGAGTACAGTGGAATAAGGACCTTCCTGGCCTTGGATGCGATGACCTTATTTATGAGATGGCCAGTGTAGAAGGTTTTCCTTACTACTGTGGACACACGGTGGTCAAAGCTTAGATTGCTATCAACCTACATTCCCAAGTCACGCACCGCTGTGTTTCAGCTTAGAGGGATGATGACTGTCTACATCATAACTAGCAGGGGCTATAATGAGGCATGTGAAGATTGGAGGAAGATGGGCGAAGGCTGCCAGCCTAGTCAAATAGAATTTGATACATAATTCTATCTATTGTATAAATAAATGTAAAATACAGGCTTGTGTTTTTAAATGAAAGAAAACACTGTAAAATGTGAACTTCAAGATTGTTGTAACATTGCCATCTGCTGTAAGGAAAACCAAGCCAAGCATTTCAAATGTGTCTTTTGAAGTTGAAAAGATCTTATGAATCTCTTTGATGTTTTACAAGTCGGCTCCATGAGTCTGGATGAAGGTTTCATGCCCATTGGTGTAAGGTTAAAGTTAAGGGCCAGAATTTACATGTGGAAGGTGCTTTATTGTTCTGGTTTCTGTCAGAGTGTATATGTGAAATGCCTTTTATTGTTGTAGTCTCCTGAGCAGGTGTTATCTTGCTAAATAATGCAGTTTGTGGCCTGGCAACTCCAGACTAAGTGTCAAAATTATGTAATTTGGGAGTGCCTTAGAGAGCTGTTGGTTAGTGTTTAAAAAACTATTGTTGAGTGAGAGACTAAAACACATTTTGATCTTGGACATCTAACTCAGCACTGTTTATGTTTAATGTATGTAAGCAGGATTATAGCACTGTGATTTCTCTTAGGAATAGTTAAACTCAGAAGAAAGTCAGACTAAGTATTTTTCTTTGAAATCAGATCTTTCCTACAATATTGTTTTAAGTTTTTGTGTGATCTCTGAACGTGAGTAGCATTGTACTGTAGTAGTTTTGTCTTGTGTTTTAATTATTTATTATTAAATATTTTAAAACCTTTACCTGTGCCTGGTTTATGTAGAGATAATTTAACCTCTAAAGTACATTACATATTTACAGATTTTACTGTCTAAGTCACTCCAAATTAAGCCTTGACTGTTTAGTCATACTACCATTGGATTATAATATTGCACAGTAATAATTGGACACCCTTTTAAGGGCCTTTTAGTAGCTGATAATTATTAGCTGGGTCGTGGCAGGAATTACTACCATATGGTCTGGGTAATAAGGGCACAGCTGGAGAACCTGTGCCAGCCTTTCCCCAGGAGGGTCTGTGTGGTTGTATAACCTCTTCTCAAAGTATGTGTGTGTTGTGTCAGCTACTTGGGCAGGGACATGAAGCACTGGTTGGACAGAGAAGGTACTGGAGGTTTTAGCTTGCCCAGCTAGGCTGAGACCTGGACCCAATAGCTGCGCCAGTGGGGAGTCTTATTTGGGACCTGGTGAGCAAGGGAGCAACCAGCCCTAGACTGTCTGTGATCTCTGTGTGCACTTAAGGGAAATTATACTTTACTGTGTGTATTAGTTATCCTTTCCTTTTCTAGGAGACATCCTCCCTGGTGTTAGTGTTGAGGACTGAGGCTCCTTGATTGCTGGGCCAGGGCACGGTCATAGCATATAGGTGGCAGTGGTTGGGATATCCTATCACATATTGGTGGCAGTGTTTGGGATATCCTGTCACATATTGGTTTGCTGTGGTGGGATCCACATCACATATTGATTAGTTGGCAAACACTAATTGGCTTGTAGTGGTGTGGGTAGAGCAAATTCCTGTAGCTTACGTACAGTGATCTCTAAACGTGTTTTGTACTCTAAAACAGCCATGCAGTGTATACTCAGAGTTCAGATCACAATTGTTTTATTTCTTTTGTTAACTTAGTGTTAGTCAGGCTGAGCAGGCAGCATGTCAGCAGAGGAATGGGAAGTTGACAAGGAGCCAGCTGGCAGAGATGTGCCAGGCTAGGGGACTGGTGCATGGAAACCTGACTAAGGCAGACCTGATTGCAGCCTTGGTTACAGCTGCATCAGAAAACAGCAGCCTGGAGGACAATCAGACTGACAGTGGAGATACAATATCTTCAGAGAATGGACAGCTCAACCTTTCTGCAGTGAACTTAAAAATCCAGATAGAGCTAAAGAGACTTGAGTTGGAGGTCAGGAATATGGAACTAGAAGCAGCCGAGAAAATGAGGAGTCTACAAGCTGAGGAAAATGAACGGCAGAGGAGGCATAAAAAGGAAATGCTGACTCTTCACCAGAGTCATGGAGGTAATGGGGAAGGGAGTAACCAGACCTCAGAAGTGCAAAAGGTCAGTAAATTTCTTCCACAGTTTAAAGAGGGGGATAATTTTGATAGCTTCATTCATATGTTTGAGCGGGTATGTAAACAGTATGAAGTTGACCAAGGGCTAAATTGTACTTTACTGTGTGTATTAGTTATCCTTTCCTCTTCTAGGAGACGACTTCCCTGATGTTAGTGGTGAGGATTGAGACTCCTTGATTGCTGGGCCAGGGCACGGGTGTCACAATGCATCTTTTTGTGTTTAATTTCAGTCCATGACCCTGGCACCAATCGTTTGTCTGTGTCAGTCCCCTCTGTATGGATGGATGCAGCACAATTGATCCACTGTTTGCAGTGAGACAGATACTTGAGAAGAAGATAGAGATGAGGAGAGAGTCCAGTTGGGCATTCATAGACTTGGAGAAAGCATATGACAAGGTCCCAAGAAAGCCGATCTGGGCAGTACTGCCATGGTTTGAAGTCCCAGAAACATTGGTAGAATTAGTGCAGTCAATGTACAAGGACCCAATGACTCAAGTATGAACAGTGTTTGGCCTCACAGAGGGGTTTCCATTGGGAGTGTGGGTACAACATGGTTCAGCTATGAGCCCACTGCTGTTAATACTGGTGATGGACTACATTAGCAAATAGGTGGAAGGGGGCAGATCAACAATGTTGCTGTATGCAGACAATGTGGCATTACAAGCAGACTTTCAGCTAGAACTTTAGCAAAGGCTAGGAGAATGGAATGCAAAACTGAAGACATAAGGGATGAATCTAAGCACAGATAAGATGGTGGTAATGACAGAAAATTGGGGAAATCAGAAGAAGCTGAGGATAGAAACAGAAGGGAAGATAGTGGAACAGGTAAACAGCTTCAAGTATCTGGTGGGGGTGGTTGAGAAGAAGGGAAGTCTGAATGAAGAGGTCAAAGCTAGAATCAAAGGGGCTGCAGCCAACTGCCATAGAGTGTCAGGTGTAGTTTATGATAGAAGAATGCCAAAGAAGCTGGAAAGTAAGCTGTGCAAGACAGTGGGTTGACCAGTACTACTGTTTGGTACAGAAACCTGGGCAGTAAAGGCAGAACAGTTGAAGAAGCTAGAGGTGATGTAAATAAAGTGCCTGAGAAGGGTGGTAGGATGCACACTGTTGGACAGATGAAGAAATGAGGACATAAAAGCAGAAGCCAATGTAGTTTCAGTTGCAGAAAAGATCAAAGAGAACAGATTATGGTGGCTTTGACACGTGCAGAAAAGCAGAAGACAATCCGGTGAGAAAGATTTGGGACAGACAGGAAGAAGGTAGAAGGAAGTGAGGACATCCAGCAAATAGGTGGATGGATTGTATGAAAGAAGATCTGCAGATCTGCAACAGTCAGGCATGAGTGTTGAAGGTGTGGCACAGAATCAAGAAAGTTGGCAACAGTTAACATGATACCCTGACCCTATGTAAAGAATTGGAAAAAGGGGGTTGATGATGATGATGATGAATCCCCTCTGTAATTTGTTGATGTCATTGGGGGCTCTGTAATTGCACCCAGTTTACAGTCATCTGTGAACTCAGTAAGCCACAGGCTATCAACTTTTGACTAGACTTCAGAAAAATAAATTCCAAACAGTAGAAGGCCCAGTACAGATCCTTGTGGTACACCACTAGTAACTGGTCTACTGGTGGAGGTGGAGTCACAACTTTAACAGTGTGCATTCTATTTTTGAGCCAGTTTGCTACACATCTAGTGACTGGGTTGATACCCAGCTGGGAGAGTTTTTTCAATGATCCCTGAGTGTGGAATTGTGTCAAATACCTTGGCCAGGTCAAGATAGGTGGTGTGTACTGTTTTATACTCATTCAGTGGTTTGGTGGTTTCTCAAATCTGTTTGGGCTTAACAGTCAGCCCTCTATCTTTACCAGTTCTAGCTCTCAACTGTGTGAAAAAATAAGTCATTTGCTGGGCCAGACAAGTCCTATCCAACACAGGAATCCCTTTCTCTCCTGCCAATCCCTGTCACATAGTAGCCACGTTTCTTTCAGACTTTGCTTAGGGGGCAAGAAACCTCACCATAGCACAAACACACCAATCTGAATGAAATGCTGGCTGTCATAAGTGCCCTAAAAGCTCTGAATCAACCTTAGCCTCCATAACTCTTTTGGTGGTGAGAGACAATATAACTGCAATGTGGTATGTAAACAAACAGGGAAAAACAAGACCAACTCCTTTTTCAGGTTAGCTATGATTGCCTGGGGCATAGCAATACATCACAACTTATTCCTTCAAGCAACTTACATTCTTTCAGTGCAGAATGTAGTAGAGGACTACCTGAGCAGATCCATGATATAAGTTCACAAGTGGATGCCACATCAGGAGGTCTTCCACCAGACAGACAGACAACTAGTGGGGAGTTTCTCAGATCTATTTGCCTCCTATTTAAATAGACAACTGCAACAGTTTTCTTCCAGGACACCTTGAGGAGAAGCCTGGAACACAGATTCCTTTTCAGTCTCATGATCAAGAATGTTTCTTTATGCCCCCCTTTACTGTTATCTCCAAAGTACTCCTAAAAATCAGGAAATACTTAACAAAGCTGTTAATGGTAACTCCCTTTTGGTCCAGACAATGGTTCTTCTTTCTTATGCAACTAGCCAAGGCTAATCACCAGAAATTTCCTCACAGAGCAGACTTGCTCACATAAGACAGATTTCTGATTCATTCAAATATACAAAATCTAATTGTGTGGATAATAAAGTTTTGGACCCATTTAGCCACATTTTTTCTGAAGATGTGGAACAGGAATTGAAGGAGGCAGGAAAAACTGCTAGAAAATCTTTTTTATCTAAATGGGAAAAAAATCTTTTTCATTCCAAAATAGAGCACAGGACTCACCTCAAGCAGTATGAATTGTTCAATTCTAACCTTGCACATGTGTCAGTAAAGGTACACCTTTCGACTATTTCAGTCTGTCAGACACTGGATTCCCTCCTTATCTTCTTCTAAGTTAAGTAGTTCTTAAAGGGAGTTTTGCATATTAGACTACTATGAAAGAAGACAACAACATTTTGGGATCTGAATTTTATTTTGGAGACTGAACTCATACTCTTTTCTTAACAAGCAGACAACTCTTCCCTAAAATTCTAACTGGAAGGCTGCCCTTAAATTCCACAAGATAGATTCATCC